>NC_083580.1:75930110-76182610 GCF_027579695.1 Neoarius graeffei
CAAATTTCGTAGGCATTTCTAGACAGGGGTCACCGTTCGATGCAATCGAATACATAGCTGAACAATGCTGCGTATTCTTGCTAGTGTTACAATGATGATGATTATCTTAGATTTTTAAGTAGAAAAACTGGCCACCCTTGTGTTCATGCCTTGAAGGGTCGGATGTAAATGACTGCTTGAACATGCGCAGTATATTTCATCGATTCTTCGGGTGCCTATAAAATGGAGGTTCGCCTCGGAACAAAAAGCGACACAGTGGACAGAAATGTTTGCTTGTCAAATCAGCCTATTGCAATGCAAAAGATATTCACAACAATTAAAAATATTTCCAAATGAAGATGTATAGAGTAACTACAACATTGTTTCCTACAACAAATCACACAGTCCTGACATTCTGGGATCAGTTGCAAACATTTAATGAGTATTTTGCAAAAAAAGTTTTCAAAGGAAACTTCTCACTTTTTCCTACCTACCCTAGAAAATTTGTCGTAAACTTTTGGGATAAACAAATTTTTTTTCCCTACCTACCCTATTTTGAAAACCCAGGAAACAGGAAACACACATTATTTTGTTTGGCCTAAGGAGATAATGTTTGTTTAACAATTATGGGCGGAGTCTCCAGGGTCAGTGCTTTGTAACAGTCAGGAGGTTTTTGTCCATGGAAAAGTCTTCAGAACAAGAATGAGTTTGCGCTTTTTGGTTTCTCTGTAACATGAAAAGATACAGGATTTTAGCTCATCCGGCCCTTATCCAATCATAGCGTCGTCCGTCCGTCGTCGTCGTCCAGCCACAATTTACAAAAATCGTTACTCCTCCTACAAGATTGATTGGATTGTGATCAAACTCGCATAGTGTTCCCCAGGTAGGCGTGCATAAAAGTTGTGAAGATGGCGGCGCCTCCCGTCATATTTACGATTTTATGGGCGTCTTGGCCGGTATGAGCTACAGCCTCATTGAGGCTAGATTTTTGTCTTGTTAACTTTGAAAAGAGACTAGTGAAGGAACGAGGGTTTACAGCTGCTGTAATGTACGTGATAACAGGAATTATATCTCTCATCAAAAAATTCCCGGATAAGGATGGCTCATGTGACATAAAATAGTTCCATCATTGATTGAAGCAATGTCTCTCATGACGTCAAAAAAAAAAAAGGATATGGTGTGAGTCAGTCGTGGTATATCCTGGATATACCATTAACTGACGTCACAGTTTCAAGCTATACGGCTGACTAGAGTCTTTTTTTTTTTTTTGTACAATAAAAGACAAAAATAGGAGTCCTTAATACAATCGAAACAAAAACGTTAACATTTCAGCCATGGGGATTTTCAACTAACCACACGAATCAATAGTTTTAACAGCTTTGTGAGTCAGTAATTACCTTGCCTGCTATGGAGCAAGTGGGGCGAGGTATTGTTTTTGTTAACGGGAAAACGGCTGGATCAATCTTCATGAAACTTTAAGGATAGATGGGCATCGGTCTCAAATAGAACCTCCAACATTTTGAGAGTCATCCAGTTAAGGTTACCAAAAATGTCAATCATTTTGTTGTGGCTACTGCCTCGTATAGAGGCGCTAGCCACTACGTCATCGTGCTGTAAGAGTGTAACGATCACGCACTGCGCATACGCGTGTTCCGGTTAAAATGGCCGGTGAGTGTATACAATTCGGTTCGCCATTCAGAATAAATGGACGAGACTAAAGAAATCGCTTTCAGACATGTTTATGCTTATTACAGAGGGAAAGTGCGTTCCACTGAGCTCTAGCGTCGGGCCATTTCCGGGAAATAAGAGTTTGGGTCATGGTGACAGCGTGTGTATGTCAGCCTCGGCTCGGAGGTTTCAGTTTCGAAAACTGTAAGAATAGAATAATAAAAAGTACAGACACTTGGTATATTTTTTTACTTCTGTGATTTTTTTTTTTTTTTAATTGTTTGTTTTTGGATTAAGCTTCATTTTTGTGGCTGCTGCATCATAAAGTAAATATATATATAAATATATATGCTATATATATGATATATGCGCTCTCTCTCTCTCTGTATGTGTGTGTGTGTGTGTGTGTGTGTGTATATATATATATATATATATATATATATATATATATATATTCTCTCTCATATGCTCTCTCTCTCTCTCTCTCTCTCTCTCTCTCTCTCTATATATATATATATATATATATATATATATATATATATATATATATATATACATACACGCTCTCATATATGCTCTCTCTCTGTATAGCTCTCTCTCTCTCTGTGTGTGTGTGTGTGTGTATATATATATATATATATTTTATTCTCTCTCTCTCTCTCTCTCTCTCTCTCTATATATATATATATATATATATATATATATATATATACACGCTCTCTCTCATATATATTCTCTCTCTCTCTCTCTCTCTCTCTCTCTCTCTCTCTCTCTCTCTCTCTCTATATATATATATATATATATATATATATATATATATACACACACGTGCTCTCTCTCTCTCTCATATATATTCTCTCTCTCTCTCTCTCTCTCTCTCTCTCTATATATATATATATATATATATATATATATATATATATATATATATATATATGCATGCTATATTTACTGTATGGACACGGGATCAGAAAACGATTTTATTTATAAGCAGTAGCTACATGGACCCATAGGGTACTTATTTTTTCACGATATCTTCCTTCATATTCATCATAAGCGCTACCGGGCGAGGTTTGTTTTGCCTGGTAACACTTGTTTGTTTTTATGTCCTGCTTGGTCTCATTTTCAAATACAAAAATAACTGTTTAGTAACTGACTCAAGTTACGGCTGTGGCTCTGCGAGCATTTCTGTGTGTGTAGATCTACGTATCATGATCATACCTGGCGAGGCAGGCGATAGCATGGTAAAATTAATTAAATGTTAAAAAAAAAGCGATAGCATGATGCATTGCATATGCTCAGATCGAAGATCGCGCCGATGTAAAAAAACGTGGCTGCCTCCAGTGAGTTTATACTGAGATTCAATCTCCTAGATGAAAGTTAACACATTTAGTTTGGAAGTTTTTGATGAGGGATATAAATCAGATATACCAGGCACTGGGAATTATGGATTCTCTGAGGTGACTGGAATCGTGCTGCGCCCCTCACAAAATAGTAGAATCCATAATTTCAACCAGAGCCTCTGGTTGAAATTATATTGGATATATACTGGTATATTGGATTACTAACGTCCCTTCGACAACAGTAAATGTAGCTATAAACGTTTTTAAAAAGCACAACAAATAAATGGAACATTGCAGTCATCGGACAGGTGTGGTGTAGGAGGAATAAAACACTTTGGGATGTTCTGGGAAAATATTCAGCTTCGCTATAGACCATTTAATACTACCCCATCGTTGATGATCTAACCGCCTACTCGTTAACCCAGAGAAGACCAAATTTTGCGTTTTTGGATCAAGCAAAATGCTGAATCAAGTTTCAGTTCCTGTAATGACTTTCCTTGGAGAAGAATTGAACGTAGAAGACTCTGTGAAGGTCCTAGGTGTGATCTTGGACACCGTAATCAATTCACTCGTATTTTCCAAGCTGTTTTACTGTTCCTCCATATGGGCTGGTACCAGTAAGCATAATATCTCCAAACTTCAATTAGTCCAGAACTTTGCTTCACAATAACACCAAGACGGTCACGCAGAAACCCTGAAAAGACCATAACAGACCTGGACTTTGCCGATGACATTGCTCTCCTATCCAGTGACTTCGATCAGGCTCAGAGGCTGCTGTTTAGCGTCGAGAAAGAATGCAATCGCATTGGCCTAGTCCTAAATGACAGGAAGACCAAAGTCATCATTTGTAATTTGCCATCTTCTGCTTCTGGTCCACTGGTAACCAGTGAGGGGAATGCTATCGAGGAGGTCAAAGATTTTAAATATCTTGGCTCTTGGGTCAACTCGACTGAACAAGATCTAAAAGTCAGGAAAGCCCTTGCCTGGAAAGTGCTCAGTGACTTAAGTACAATCTGGAAGTCAAGTGTCTCCCGGGATCTAAAGATCAGGCTCTTCGTGAAGACAGTAGAGTCAGTTCTACTCTACGGGTGCGAGTGTTGGTCTCTGACATCGACCCTTGAAAAGTCACTCGATGGTGCCTACACTCGTATGCTGCGAACAGCACTTAACATCAGCTGGCAGAGCTTCGTTCCAAATGAAGATCTATACGGAACGCTCCCCAGAATCTCGGACAAAGTGGCCTGGAGGAGGCTGGGACTCGCCGGCCACTGTTTCCGCCATAAAGAACTACCTGCTGGGGAGCTACTACTCTGGGAGCCTACCCATGGACACAGGAACCCGGGCCGCCCACCAACAACATTCATCAACCTTCTAAAGAAGGATGTTTGTGCAGCGACCACGTCCGAGCTGGAGTCCTGCATGGCTGACCATGAGGACTGGTCTTCCAGGCGTGTGACTCGGCTGAGGCCGCCCTGAGTGAGTGAGAACTTTGCTGCCCGCATTCTTTCAGGAAGGCGGAAATCTGACCACGTTTAGACTGAAACAGTTAAAACTTCTTCCTGTATTGGATTGTCTTCGTCTCAGAGATGGTGTGCAAATGCACAAGTGCCTTAATGGATTAGCACCCAGCTATTTGTGCAACATGTTCAATGAGAGATCGCAAACTCACGACTACGATGCCAGAAAAAGGGACTCGTTGCACCTCGCTAAGTGCAGGACTGCTCTAGCTTAGAACTCGTTTTCTTACAGAGGTGTAAAAATCTGGAACTCGTTGCCTGATGAGATAGAGTTGCTCTATTGAGGTATTTCACTCACGTGACCAAGTCATGTGATGCTGCCATTTTGGACGGCACGGCTCGAATCAGTTTGAATGCGAGGAAGGCGACAAACGAAAAACATAAAAGAAAAAGGAGCGAGATGCAGAAAACACCTTCACTATCCAGCGACGTAGGGCATTTACAGGGCGAGCAGAGGGAGAGGTATTTGCAAAAATTGAGGTTAGCAGGCTTAGAGAACGACGCTTACCTGTGTTCACTGACAGCTAAGATTTGTTCACATTTTCATTTACTTTCGGTCCTCAGGATAAACAAAATGTTATTAAATGTCATTGAAATAACTTCTTAGTCTGTTGAGACATGGCCCGTTATAAGTTTTTCCTTTACTGTATTTACTAGTTTACTGAGCGCGCTCCGGGACTGGCTGGCGCTAGCTAGCTAGTGCTCCGGGGCTCGCTGGCCGGCTAGCTAGCTAGCGCTCCGGGGCTCGCTGGCCAGCTAGCTAGCTAGCGCTCCGGGGCTCGCTGGCCGGCTAGCTAGCTAGCGCTCCGGGGCTCGCTGGCCGGCTAGCTAGCTAGCGCTCCGGGGCTCGCTGGCCGGCGAGCTAGTAAATCCAGTAAAGGAAAAACTTGAGACTGAAAGGTTTTAAGTCATCCAAATGACTGAACGTAAACATTGCTACAGTAACATACTAGCTACTGTTGTTGACATTAGCTAGCTTGCCGTCCAAAATGGCGGACACCGGGGCGTCACATGACCCTGTGACGTCAGGTGAAATACCTCAATAGTGGCCTGTTTTAAGCACCGGCTGAGACACCACTTGCTCAGTGATCGGCTCACGAGTTAATATTTGCATATTGGAATTTATGGCAATATTTTAACCAATAATCATAGTTACCTTTAGGTTTATTATTATTGATTTATGAGTTGCTTAGCCTCACAGCAAGAAGGTCCTGGGTTCGAGCCCAGCGGCCGGCGAGGGCCTTTCTGTGTGGAGTTTGCATGTTCTCCCCGTGTCCACGTGGGTTTCCTCCGGGTGCTCCGGTTTCCCCCACAGTCCAAAGACATGCAGGTTAGGTTAACTGGTGACTCTAAATTGACCGTAGGTGTGAATGTGAGTGTGAATGGTTGTCTGTGTCTATGTGTCAGCCCTGTGATGACCTGGCGACTTGTCCAGGGTGTACCCCGCCTTTCGCCCGTAGTCAGCTGGGATAGGCTCCAGCTTGCCTGCGACCCTGTAGAACAGGATAAAGCAGCTAGAGATAATGAGATGAGATGAGATTTTTATATAGACTTTTTTTTTTTCTTCTTCGTTATATTGTAAATTGGATTTGAAGATCCTGTCTGGGAATCCAATGAAGTCTTTTGTATTTGTATCCCTTATAACAGCACACCATTCCAAGTTTTATTCCTTATATACACTACCGTTCAAAAGTTTGGGGTCACCCAGACAATTTTGTGTTTTCCATGAAAAGTCACACTTTTATTTACCACCATAAGTTGTAAAATGAATAGAAAATATAGTCGAGACATTTTTCTGGCCATTTTGAGCATTTAATCGACCCCACAAATGTGATGCTCCAGAAACGCAATCTGCTCAAAGGAAGGTCAGTTTTATAGCTTCTCTAAAGAGCTCAACTGTTTTCAGCTGTGCTAACATGATTGTACAAGGGTTTTCTAATCATCCATTAGCCTTCTGAGGCAATGAGCAAACACATTGTACCATTAGAACACTGGAGGGAGAGTTGCTGGAAATGGGCCTCTATACACCTATGGAGATATTGCACCAAAAACCAGACATTTGCAGCTAGAATAGTCATTTACCACATTAGCAATGTATAGAGTGGATTTCTGATTAGTTTAAAGTGATCTTCATTGAAAAGAACAGTGCTTTTCTTTCAAAAATAAGGACATTTCAAAGTGACCCCAAACTTTTGAACGGTAGTGTACATATCCGGTATTACATATTTTATCTTTGTAAACTTGTAAACCTTTGTCTGTACATCTTTCATGGTTGTAAATCTTGTATCTTTTATTTATCTATATCTATCTGAGGACCGTTTCGTAAGGCAGTGCACTGAATTTTGTTGTGTCTCTTCTACAATGACAATAAAGCAATCTTGACCAATCAGAATCAAGAATTGTGAAACAGTAATGGATGATTAACTGATTTTTCTTCTGACGTGTATTATTTCTTTTTCCTGCCCCTCAGGTTATGAAATCACGTTCAGCCTCTTGAACCCTGACCCAAAGTCCCACAGGCTGCACTGGGACATCGAGGGAGCGGTTCATAGCTACATCCAGCCTCTTCTGAACAAACTGACCCCGATAGCAAACTTCTCCGTGGACTCGCAGGTACTTCGTTCATTGTGTGTGTAAATATAAATCTTTCTTTCTGCAGTTTCTACTAGCTGTTGCGTTGTACAAATACGAACCCGTTTCTTCCCGTCAGATCCTGTACTACGCAGTGTTGGGTGTCAATCCTCGTTTTGACAACACCGTCTCAGCGTACACTCTCAACGCAGCCAGCCTGGCACACGTCATCAATCCTGTGGAGGCCAGACTAGGTTTGGACGTTTTCTAGAACGTGTATTAAACTAATCGTAGATTAGACAAACACGGGTGATTTTTTTTTTTTTTTTTTTTTTTTTTAAACAGCTTAACATGACCTCAAATGTATTTGCATCCAGCAAGAAGAACCCGTCCTTCGTGCGTTCAGTAGTTTGCTGGAATTAAAATGGAACGATGATGTCATGAGGGACTTCATGCTGTGTTCTCTTGCCTAGGCTCCAATGCTGCGTCTTCATACCCGGTGCTGAACTTCCTGCTGTATGTACCCGAAGCCCATCACTCTCCACTCTTCATCAAAGACCACAGGAAGAAGGAAGTGCCTTCGAACGCCTTCCACAGCCCCCGCTGGGGAGGGATAATGGTACAGTCTGTTTTCTTCTCCATCACTGTGCATGTTTTCTTTAATCGGTTAATGTGTTTTCCTTTATATCTGTTTTCAGGTGTACAATGTGAATGAGCTGTACGGACCCGAGGTGGAATTTCCTGTCGATATCAACATCGACATGGCCAAAGTAATGGGCGTCTTCTTGGCACAGTTGAGGTCCGTCTTGAAGTGTACGGTTTTTACGTTTTGCACGACTATCCAGCGTGCAGCTTTTCGACACCCAGTTCTGTCTTTCTCTCAGGCTGTTATTGGGAGTACAGAAGACCCAACCTCCTCCCGGTTTCGTTCTGCAGAGCCCAGGCAGCGCGGGATTGGCCGACTGGGAGCTGGATCGGCTGCTGTGGAGTCGCAGTGTAGAGAACGTGGCTACTGCTACGACCACCATCACCTCGCTCACTCAGCTCCTCGACCAGATCAGCAACATCGTTATAAATGACAACATCGCCGAGCAGGTGAGGGAGCTCACGGCTCACAGCACGGCTTCATCACTCCTCAATACGAACAACAGTTCGAAGCCGGAATCCTGATTTTGAAGTAGGCTTTGAGAATAAATCTGGTTTACTATCATTTTCTTGAGGCATAATAAAGATGCTTTGTACAGTCAGTAAGTTTTCCCCTCACCGGAGAGAACGAACAGCTTGTTATGCTTTCTGGCACAGTTTCTTGGTGCAGTTTCTCGGCTTAGTAAAAAGAGTCTGGTGAAGGAGTGATTGGGTACACTGGAGCTGTTTATAGTGTAACAGGAATTAACTCGTATTTTACAACTTTAAGCGTCAGTAGAAACTGATAAATAACCTGGTTATTAGGACGTGATGCAACTACTGCGTTTCCAGGTCCAAGCCTCGTCTTCTCAGCATGCCGCGGTGTTGCAATCCTCGTTGTTGGAATAGATCCGAGTTCAAAGTCAATGCAGTTATCATAAAGGAAAACGTTTAGTCACTTTTAGTAGTACTTCTGTAATATATCTCTAAAAAGAAAGTTTAAAACAAATAATAGAGGCAAGAAGGTGGGACAAAGAGTGGTTCAGTGGTTGATTATGGGTGGTTGTGGGTGGGACAAAGGGTGGTCGCCGGCGGTTGCTCGTGGGCGGGACAAAGGATGGTCGGTCACAACTGCAGGGCCTTACACGATCAGTCAAGCGAACCTGCTTTCTAATCTTGTATAACGGCGGCTGTGATGTGAGCTGGAGAACCATATTGAGTTCAAGACAATTACTAATGTGCGCTGAAAACATGCTAGATTTGTCGCTAGGCTTTTTATTTATTTATTTAAATTAAGGTTGTTAAATCTAGTGGCGGGCGGCACGGTGGTGTAGCGGTTAGCGCCGTCGCCTCACAGCAAGAAGGTCCGGGTTCGAGCCCCGTGGCCGGCGAGGGCCTTTCTGTGCGGAGTTTGCATGTTCTCCCCGTGTCCGCGTGGGTTTCCTCCGGGTGCTCCGGTTTCCCCCACAGTCCAAAGACATGCAGGTTAGGTTAACTGGTGACTCTAAATTGACCGTAGGTGTGAATGTGAGTGTGAATGGTTGTCTGTGTCTATGTGTCAGCCCTGTGATGACCTGGCGACTTGTCCAGGGTGTACCCCGCCTTTCGCCCGTAGTCAGCTGGGATAGGCTCCAGCTTGCCTGCGACCCTGTAGAAGGATGGAGCGGCTAGAGATAATGAGATGAGATGAGAAATCTAGTGGCAATGTCTCTACGTTGGCAAGCAAGCATTTGGACCCAGAAATGGCTGCTGACGTCAGATTTAACAAGCAGATAGTATGTCTTGTTCCTTAGTAAATTAAAAAAAAAAAAAGTACCGTGTCCAGAATCGCTCACTCGTTCACTACTCCCTATATAGGGAATTACTATATAGAGGACTATGTAGTGAGCTCATTGGTAAAATGAAAAAGAAAAAAAAATCCGCTTTCGGACACTAGTCCGTCGCGCTGGTATTTACATCATTACTGTCGCACAATTAAACCGTGCCAGATCAGTCGGCTGATGGGTTTTCAAAATAATAAATACATGCATGTGTTTTTGTGATAAATCCATATTATACTGGGCGCATTTCCCGCATTAATCGATACAAAGTAACTGCATCTTTCAGTTCTTTTAAATCAAGGCTGAATACTTTCTTCTTTGCCGCTGCCTTTTATTAAATCACATTTGAGACTTTTAATTTGATTCCTTTCAGCGTGACCGTAGTGCATGATGGGATATATTGCTTTGGTTAGTGACCATCGGTTGTACACTACTTTTCGTGATGCATTGTGGGATACTTTTGAGTGCACTATATAGGGTGTAAATAATCCTCACTAAGGTTTCGGACAGCGCTACAAAATGGCGTCCTCACTATATAGAGGGATTTCACTGACGTCACCTGAAACCGAAAGTAAACGGACCCTGCGCCATTTTGGAAGACCAACAAACTCGTGATTAGGGGAAATAACGGCAGCGGTATGTGAACCCACGAGAATAAAGTGGAGTGGCAAACGACTTAAACAAACAAATCTGAGCTGTTTTATTGATGATTTATTGGCCCAACAGTAGACTTGAAAGAAACCTGTGTGAGACTTGGCAAAAAACTGTGGATATAATGGATAAGTCTGTGCATGATCTGCGGACACTTTGAGGTAAGCAAACGCAAGAAATTCAGATTTAAAACATGCTAAATTGGCCCCAAGTTGATAACTGTATGAGGAGCAAGCCTCCCAGACTTCTACAATTTAATAATAATAATAATTTAGGATGGTTTGGGGCTTGCTCTCCCTCCTATTATATAAATAAAGCATAGTTGTTGTGTAGGCATATATCATAAATACATATGTATAATTTGGATAAATTAACCTAAATTATGGATACCTTAATACAGTGGTTCTCAACCGGGGGGGCGCGCCCCCCTGGTGGGGCGCGGAGGTACTCCAGGGGGGTCGCGAGTAGGCTTCATGTATGGAGGAAAAAAAAAATCTGGGGCTAACAGGCTATAGTAGCTAAGCAGATGCAACACATTTACCCATGTCAAAATGCAGGACATTGGACTATTACATACAAATCAATACTATTATAAAATCTATCATCAATCTATCATAAAATCTTGTGTGTGTAGCCGCATCAGTCGGGGGAACTGTGATATGTTCCCAAGCCTTGCAGACTTTATCAGTAATGCAGGCACTTCCCACGATTTCTCATCTGTCTTTCAAGCAGCGTCAGAGCACCTGTCGGTAATGAGAAAACAGTTTGCGGCATACTTCACAGAGGATTATCGCTCTTTTGCGTGGGTTCGAGATCCATTTGTGTGTACTGCTGACGAACTTCCAGTTGACATGCAGGAACAGCTTATTGAGCTGAAGAGTGACAGTAGATTTAAGGCAGTCTTCACCTCATGCCCTCTTTCGACATTCTGGGCAGCACTGATGCAGGAGTACCCGCAACTGTGTGACGTAGCCTTGAAACTGCTCATCCCATTCGCATCGACCTACTTGTGTGAGGCAGGATTTTCAAAAATGACTGCGCTCAAAACGAAATATCGCAATCGTGCGCAAATTGAGGATGACTTGAGACTGTGCTTGTCAAACATTTCGCCAAGAATCGAGGATCTTTGTAAGGCAAAGCAGGCTCAGGTCTCGCATTAACGCAAATGCAGATCACAAAGGCACAGTAAAAAGTAAAACCTAAATTCACGCCTGGTCCCAATTCCCAATGATATCAATAGCCAGCTAATGATAAGCCTAATAAAATACCTAATAAAAACACTAATAATAATAATAATAATAATAATAATGCCTATTAATAATAATAGCATAATAATAATAATAATAATAATAATATCAACAACCAACAACAGCAATAATAATAATAATAATAATAATAGGCCTAATAATAATAATAATGCCTGAAAGAACATAAGTCTTGTACTACTGCCAACAGCTTAGTAATGATAATAGGCCATAATAATAACAATAATTATAATAATTATAATAATTATAATTATAATAATGCCCGAAAGCAGATTAGAAATGTGGTGCTACTGCCAATTATAACAATAGCCTAATAATGATAATAGGCCTATGTATTTCTATGGAATGGATAATGCTACTACTGCTGCTACTGCTACTACTACTACTACTACTACTAATAATAATAATAATAATAATCTAGCCCAGGGCTATCTATCTATCTATCTATCTATCTATCTATCTATCTATCTATCTATCTATCTATCTATCTGTCAATATAAGGTGCTGTAGGTCGGGTGGCGTCACTGCGGGTGAGTGTGTTTGGGGGGGGGGATGAGGGCGGGGCGAGAAGAGGGGCCCCCAACTGCAATGAACCAGCTTTGGTGGGGCCCAGGTTGCAAAAGGTTGAGAACCCCTGCCTTAATAGGAACAAAAAGTATTAATTTTTCAACTGAAAAGATATATTATTAAAAGATAAATATCAACAAGATTACCTTGGCCATAACTATGTGTAGGTTATTCTTAATAACAGCTGTAATATCACGAACCAAGCCACTAACAACATACCGTATTTTTCGGACTATAAGTCGCACTTTTTTTCATGGTTCGGCTGGCCATGCGACTTATACTCCGGTGCGACGTATATATGTTTTTTTTTGGGTTTTTTTTCACCGCGGAATAACTGGAGCTGATGCTGAGTCTGACGACAGCCACGCAGAAGAAGAGGAAACGGCGCTTCATCTGCCGCTGGAGGCAGAGTTGTTCAGAAGCGACACCGAGGATGAGGAATTCAATGGATTTGCTGATTTGGAGTGAAATCATCAGCTTGATAAACTTGATTGACCTGTGTTTTATTATTAATGATAGGCCTATAGTTATTTAAATAAGTTATGTAGTGATTTTAGGCAGTGCTTAATTTATGAAGTGGGAGGTCCCAGAACGCAGGAGGTGGGTGGGTCCGGCGACTCAAAAAAAAAAAAAAGGCGGGGGATGGTTTACTATAACTTTACGCACATGCGCTTATTGTGTGTGTAAAAAAAAATAAAAAATAATATCAGACATTATGATCTTAGAAAACGCTTTAGTGACAAACAGTTACAGACAGTAATGTCGTGATATTATATTATAAAATATTAATTTTTATTAGTCTATATATTAAATTATATATTACATTTATCTTCTAAAATAACAGACTGTACTCATCACAACCGGTTTATTTCACCATTGGAGATCAGATCACACAAGACATGAGTTAAATGACTCATTTTAAGGATTTAAGTAGGGGATTTAAAAGCGGTTGTTGTTGTTTTTTTTCACTAGACGGTTGTTTTTACTACCGTACCTGTCTTTGGAGATGATATACCTATAGCCTACTTGACCTCTGATTTGATGAAATAAAATTCGACAAAAATGAAGAATGACACTCCTCGATGATGACTACAGCTTTAATAACACAGATGAAAGAGCCATGGGGCGATAATAAGCCCTACCGGTAAAAATATTCTAAAAGCAAACTGATTAATGCATCAGTAATAGGCTACTAATATTAGTTATAATAATAATATAGGCTATTAGTAATAATGATAGTGATAGTATTAAAGATAGTAGTAGATATTTAAAATAATCAGACTAGGCTACTTGCAGGGCAAAGGGCGCGTTATCACTGCTCAGCTGTTCGTTTATTAAATAAACAATGCAGTCGCGCAGTAACCGCGCGCCGCTTATCAGATAGAATCACAGATTCTATGGATAGAATAACCCTTCAAAAAAGTGCGACTTAGGCCCAATTCTAATTTCTACCCCTCCCCCTTCCCCTTGGCCCTTCCCCTTGGCCCTTCCCCTTGAAACTGAGCTACAAGGGATAGGGCTTGAAATTCAACCCTTACGTATTGGGATACCCCTTCAACGATCGCATACGTCATCGCGTACCTCCGTCAGCGTTTACGTTAGCAAAACGCAACCAAATGCGTCATTGGCTGCGACCAGCCGCTACAGTCAGAGCCAGAAATCTCTGCTGGCAGGGTGTGATTTGTTAACTAACACCACTGAATGGGATATCTTTGGCACCACATCCGACAGAATGAGGTGTCAGAACACTCATGTAAACAATAAAAGCGAGAATAACAGAACAAAACGTACGCAGTCAAGCAACCGAAAACAATACTCACTCCCAAAGCTTTTTAGCAGCAGCTTGGATTTCAGAAATCGCTGCTCATTCTCAGCTCGAAAGCGAATCAAGCGGCGTGTTTCCTCTGGATAACAACTTAAAACACGTAAATAATGGAGAAAATACATTTATGACAATCTTTTGCCGCGGGAACCGCCATCTTTCTGAAATCCGCATGAAATCTCGCTGAAATCCGCATGGCATTGTGGGAAATCACTCAAACCCCTTCGTTCGGAGTCTGCTCCAGGAAAATCTCCGTTTGGAGGGGTACAGAAGCCCTCCCCCTTCCCCTACCCCTCCGCGTTAACTGGGATTGGGATACCCCTACCCCTTCACGTGAACGCGCAAA
The DNA here is from genome assembly GCF_027579695.1 of Neoarius graeffei. Lineage (NCBI taxonomy): Eukaryota > Metazoa > Chordata > Actinopteri > Siluriformes > Ariidae > Neoarius > Neoarius graeffei. Next base: position 75,944,284 of record NC_083580.1, read on the forward strand.
ATGGAGGGGAAGGGCCAAGGGGTTGGTCCAAGGGGTGAAATGGGATTCGGCCTTATAGTCCGGTGCGACGTATATATGTTTTTTTCGTCTTCATAATGCATTTTTTGGCTGATGCGACTTAAACTCCGGAGCGACATATAGTCCGGAAAATACGGTAATTGTAAGCCTGTAGCCCTTTGTAGGCTTTCAAGTCATCAGCAGTGTAGGCACTGGGTGTAAACAATAAATAGTTTACAATGTCTGGGTAGCAAACAGATGGCAGAATTGGTGTCCGGTCCTCCTTATGTTTCCATTCTCCCTTGCCGCGAGTCTTGTCTTATATGGGTCAAACTCATCAATCACAGCCAGTTTCTCCACATACCGTGGCCTTTCTGCAGCTGGTAATGTACTCACATAACCCGAATTATCATCCATCGTGTCACTTTACTCTCGCTCGTGCTTTGTTTTATATTGTGAGTGCATGTACTTGGTCTTCCAATATGGCGCCTAACAAAATCTCGCGGCGCGGTGACGTCATGCGGTAGCCCTCTATAGCGCCCAATACAGTGAGTAGGGAGCGATTTCGGACACAGGGTTAATCAATGGCAAATTGCTGCGGTATAAAAGAACCACTTGAAACCCCTGAGATGTGCTGTTAGTGGAAAATAATGACCACGTCATTAATTATTTTCCTGTAACAGCATGTTCTGTTGTTTCCTTCCTCATGTAATTCTGCACTTGGCTATACTGTATATCCACAAAGCAGTCATCTATTTTTATCTCAAAAAGGAGACCAAGACCATAAATGTTACTTTCTTTAACAACATGATGTATATTTGAAATTTGTTCCAAATATGGTAATTACATTTTTGTTTGTTTCTACTGGTGTAATGGAGAAGACATCGGAGACAAAATTTGCGATATTTTGTCTTCCTGTTGTAGGTGTCCAGTGCGGTGACGTCGGTCCAGGCTGCCGTGGCTGAGCTGGAGGCCGGGAACTTGGCCTTTGCCCTGCAGTACAGTCGGGAGGCCATACTGGCTTCTGAGAAAGCGTTTTTCGACCCCTCTCTTTTGCATCTTTTATACTTTCCTGACGACCAGAAGTTTGCCATTTACATCCCTCTCTTCTTGCCCATGTGTGTTCCCATTGTGCTCTCGCTGCTAAAGATTGTCAACGAGATTAGACAGAAACGTGCTGACAAGCTGGCCAAAACGGACTGAGGGAACACAAATACACACGCGGTATTTGTTGGCGCCTGTGGATGTTGTTTCTATGCACTGATTTTTCATTACACTGTAAGTCGTTACGAAAGATATAACACTGTTATGGAGATATTTATAGTCCGATACAAGGACTGTATTTTCCGTTTAAAGGCTAGAAAGCAAAACGACTTTAAAATTCACCTTCTGATCTAAATATTTGCGTTTTCAGGTGTTTTTTGGGGGGTCCGGAGAGGACAGGAGTGTCATATCAGTGTTCATGTGGCCCATTCATGCATTTTAAAAACTTTTGTGTTTGTCGCAGAATCGATGACATTTATCACTAGTTACTTCCTTTTCAACAAACCAGGTTTGTCAGGGTTCAGCACAATTTACAGCCTAGCTACATCTCAAGAACCTCACAAAAGACCTGCAGCTAGCTTAAAATGTTTGTATATATTGGAAAAGTGATATTAATACTACTTCTCAAAGGTTGCATGGGAAACCAGTCATACTGATGTGCACCAATGATCTGATTCACAGTATCAGTATCTGGAATGAGCCTTTTTGTCCTCATTTTGTATGAACATTGCTCACTTCATAATCCTCGTTTCCATCTCCTGATTTTTTCAGTACATCAGTGGTTCTTTTTCTCAGCAGATACACGTTTAGAAACATCTCAAACTTGCCGCTTTCCTTTGTTCACTGTAGTCGATGGTTGCAGAAAGTGGTTCGTTTGTTGAAACAAGTGAGATACGTTGTCCAAACAGCTGAGATATATTTAATATTTATAGTATATGAGAGAGAAGGTTTTTTTTTTTTTTTTGCAAGCTACTTGCACTCACCAGCCACTTTAATAGGAACTTGTTCTTGACTGGCAGGAGTGGAACCTAATGTGGTCTTCTGCTGTTGCATGCTGAGATGCTTTTCTGCTCACCACGGTTGTAAAGAGTTGCTATGAGTTACTGTATCTTTTCTGGCAGCTCAAACCAATCTGGGTGGGTTTCTCAAAAGCATTGCAGCACAAAGATCATTGTTAAATGGTAGAGCGAGCATCACAATGAGCACTCTCTCTCTCCTAGTTAAGATGCTCTTAGCATTAAGAGGCTTTTGGGAAACCCACCCCTGGCCATTTTCCTCTGACCTCTCTCTTATCAACAAGGTTTTTTTTGTTTGTTTGTTTCCCCCCACACCACGCGCCACACACACAACTGTCGCTCACTCAATGTGTTTTGTTTTTCACACCATTTTTTTTTTTTTTTTTAAGATTTTTTTTTGGGGCTTCCTTTACCTCTATTGGATAGGACAGCGGAGAGACAGGAAACGAGCTGGAGAGAGAGACGGGGAGGGATCGGGAAACGACCTCGGGTCGGAACCGAACCCGGGTCCCCGGACCCACGGCACGGCGCCCCCGTTTTTCACACCATTCTATGTAAACTCTAGAGATGTGTGTGTGTGAGAGAGAGAGAGAGAGAGAGAGAGAGAGAGAGAGAAAAAGAACCCCAGGAGATCAGCAGTTTCTAAAATACTCAAACCAGTCCATCTGGCTCAAACCAACAGAAAGTCAGACTTTGAAATCACAATTTTTCCCATTCTGATGTTTGAACATTAACTGAAGCTCTTGATTTGTATCTGCATGATTTGATGCATTGTGCTGTGATTGTCTGATTAGATAACTGCAGAAGACAGCAGGTGGATGTATGGATGTTCCTAATAAAATGGCCAGTGTGTGTATCCCCCCCCCCCCCCAATAACACTTAGAAGGCAGGGTGTAAAAACAAGATCTGTTTTATAAAATAATTTGTTGCGTTTACGTGATTAAATTTCTTTTATTGGAAAATGTATCTTAGACTTTTTATACATGTAGGAAAAAAGGCTGTAAATTACATTTATAACCAGTGTAGTCTATGGGCTCAATATCTGATTGATGTTTCCAGATGTGAAAATCTGGAATTTGTATTTTGTTTTTTCTCTGTAATTGTGATATTACTTGTGTATTAATGTATTTTTTCTGTTATTTTCCAAGCAGAACCCAAGGTCTGTGAAAATATTACTTGAAGGCTTTAATATTATGAAACAACACCTATGGAATAATGCCATGAGCATCAGTGAAGTAAAGCTGGCATGGAGATACAATGTGTCTGGAACAGTGACACAAAAATATAGAAATCTAAGTAGTGATTTGTTTAATGAAATATCCAAACTGTGCATGAGAAATCCCATCCATATAGTTTTCTTTTTTTGAATGCAAATTCTTTAAAGGTACATTATGTAAGATTAGCTGTGACCCCCTAGTTCTCATCCATGTTCATGAACTTCCGACATAGGCTCAACCCTGGCCTGTAGCGTGTCTACAATGCTGGGATCAGACTACTGTTCGTCTTTCATGATGGTCACCATGTCAGATTAGCCAATTATAGTGCCGTACGTTCTTGCCGTGCCTTGGGCGGGAGATTGGCGACCCTACAAGTTTGACCCACACCAATCATCATTCACGTTCTTGCATGGAGGAGGGTCAATAAATTGTCAATCGTGGCTACAGAAGGACCATGTCAAAATAGAAAAAACAAAACATTCTGACATGCTCGACTTTTAGTCATGGTGTCACTATAAAGCTATACTTCGATTATGTTCCACTACACGGCCTGTTCGTCATTCCCAACGTTCATATTCAGGCCTGACGTTGGAATATTATCGGCCATGATGAAATTGGGCTGAATTGCTGTAGTCTGATCCTGGAGTAAAATCATTGACAGAAGGCCTATCCAAACACAAACTAGCATTCTTGACCGGAAGTGGCTCTGAACCGGAAGTGAGCTTTTCTGAGCCACTTGGTACACTCATGGCTTAAATTTTATTTTATTTTTTCTTAAATCATGTCCTAAATATCTTCCAGGTCATTTCTACGAGTAAGAAATGGAGAAAAAAAATCGACTATTGCACCTTTAAAAATAAATATAGCAGTTCGAAAGACATTTAAAAGAGACTTAAGTGGGTAATTTAAAGTGCTTATACAAAATGCACCTGCATTTCGTCTTTTGTCTGCATTTTATTTTGGAATCAAACAAATTAACTATGGAAAATTTTACACTTAAAAAAAAATTACTTTCACTGAGGCATGTACGTACGTGACCGTGCTGGTTAAATCTCAAATGGCACCTGTTTGTATACGTAGTGCACTACATAGGCTGTATAAAACAGTAGTACGCCTATATAGTAGGGCGGTAGGCTATTTAGTAGGACGCCATTTTGATTTTCGTTCTTGGTTTGCAGCGCATGCGCAGTGGAGCAGGAAACCGTGAAGGCGCCATCTTAGGTGTAAGACGTGTTTTTGTTCTTAGCGTGTTCGGAAACCTTTTTGTTAACTAAATTCTGGTAAGTGTTGCGTTTATATTGATAAATTTAATAAACGGTGTTAAATAATAACGACGGTTGTGTGTTTTTTCACTATTTGAAGTGTATATTTGTAACCGGTTTGCTTATTTTTATTAGAATATGTCTAGCGGTGGAGTGATCCGAGGACCTGCAGGAAACAACGACTGTCGGATTTATGTGGGGAATCTGCCTCCTGATATTCGCACCAAAGACGTCGAGGACGTGTTTTATAAATACGGAGCGATCCGTGATATCGACCTGAAAAACCGAAGAGGAGGACCACCTTTCGCTTTTGTTGAGTTTGAAGACCCGAGGTAAAAAGAAAAACCGCAAAAGCCTCAGCGTCTTATTTTAGCTAGGTGGCTAACTGTGGAGACAGTGTGGAGGGGGAGGGGCGAGAGTTAAGCTTTAAACAACTGTTGAATGCATTAAAGTAACATCTCTAAATCCAAATTGTGCTTTTTTTTTTTTTTTAAACAATCAAGGATATGGCATGATTGGAAAGGAAATTAAAGCCAGTGTTGCGAGACTTTTTTTTTCTTTTCTTCAGGGTGTAGTAGTCAGCGTGCTCAAAAAGGCCTCTGGATGACGCAGGGTCTAATTTGCATAATCATGAATATTCATAAACACTTGAATGTCGAATAGGATTAGATAGAGCTTTATTGATCCCTTTGGGAAATTAAAATTCCAGTAGCATCATTACAAGATAAACAGAGAATAGACAATATAGAAAACTTTTAGATAAATTATTTACAGATACAAAAAAAAAGAATAATAATAAAGTCCAGCAGGAGAGGTATTAGACATTGTCCAGTTGCATGAAGATCAGAATAGAAAGCTGATTTCTTATAGGAATGAGAACTGTTGAATCATAATGGAACGCGTCCCCCATAACCCGGTACGGGACGGAAACTGTACAGTACCGTTAAGGCCAATTTATGCTGACAGCCCAGGCCTCGCAGACGGCGTCTGCATAGCCCCCCCACCTTCGCAGACACTCTGCGCGCACCTCCCAAAAATTCTGACCACCGCAGAAGCCTCGCAGACAAGAGGGCTCTGATTGGTCCACTCTACATCCGCTGTACACGCACTTCCGCTTCCCTACTTTCCCGGTTTTTGTTTTCACTACCGCCATTTTTAAAAACACGAGCGAAGATGGAGCAGCACGAAGAGCGGTTGATCGAGGAAGTGAGGAAGTACGTACATCTATACGACTCCAGTTCTAGTCATTATAAGTAACCGGAGGACAAACACTCGACTAACCACACCCACCAACTACTCCTAGCGACTTCGCGCCCCCTTGCGTTGTGGCGGTGAATAACATCGCGCACGCCTATTACTCCCCGCTCAACGATAAATTACAACTGTCTGTGAAAAGCTATCTGCGAAAGCCTTGTCGCAAGAGCATGCAGAGGCCTTTGCGTATTTTAAAGTGCATATCACGGGTAAATTCATGAGCAAGCTCAATGTAATCCTCCTATTTTATATTAAACTTTGGTCAAATATCTGTCGCATTTTGTGCAATTTATTTTTTTTTAACCTTGCGCAATACCAGAGAAATTCAGCTGAAATCAAGCCATTTGAGATTAATTGGTCCGCCTCTGAAAAAACTTGCCATTTGGGTTTCCTGGCAAACATTGATTTTCGTGACATCGCGGTTTATTTATGAGAAAACGACCTGGTGTTTTTCTGCAAATTTCTTCAACGTTTAAATGATTAACAGACGTATCGTAGGACGGTGTAGCAATACCAATCTTGATGGGATTAGCACTCATCGTTTCCCACATTGCGCTCAGGTGACAATTCCATATTTCAATGCAAAATCGTTAGCTGCTAAACTTGGTCTACACAGGCTGTGCACTGAAACCGTGCAAAGCTCTCGCACCCTGCTGGCGCTTTCGCAGGTGACGTCACTAATCTGGCTCCAGACTCCCTTGGGATTTTTCCAGACACGTTTTGTTATTTTATTATTTTTTTCTGCTGTAGACAGATGGCCTTGTGCAAAATTACCCTTCTGGATGAGTGTGTAGAGGGACATACTATATATAAAGAATTTGGTCCAAGATATGCACTTTAATGTGGTGTCTTCCGGGTTTTTATATGCTGTTCCGTCTGATGTATAACAGGAGTTCTGTTCTGCAATACCATTTTTATGATGTTTATTTACATAATGTATAATCTTATCTTTTTTGTTCCAGTTTCATGGAGACCTCCGTTATGTCCACCATTTTATTAATCGGTACTTACGTTAGTTATCCCACCTGTCACGTATGATTTGATAACGTTAGAAGAAAAACAAAATATATTGTTTTATTGTCAAAACATATAACTTGACTAGTTATTCATCTATCTTGCAATTTCTTGCCTCTTCCCCTACCGAACAGGATAAGCGGCTACAGGTGATGGATGGATGGATGGATGGATGGATGGATGTTTAAAGTCTTTATTTTTCTGTAAAACTGCTTTGTAGCAACATCTGTTGTTAAAAGCACTATACAAATAAACCGACTTGACTCTCCCTTTTCGTTTCTTCAGCCGACATTGTATACATTTCAAGTTCTTATCTATCTTTTTTTTTTGATCTGTGCTTCTGTTTTATGACCCACGTTTTCAGTCAGTGTGATCACATTTTACTCGAGATGGCGCTCATTCCGCTACACAGGATTTCTTTGTGACGTCACGCCGAGGTATATTCCGTAATTGGAGTTCCGGGCTTTTAGATCAACTTTGATTGAAAATATTGTGAATATAACATTAATACAATGTGAAGGGATATAATAATACTGGGTAATCAAAGAATACATGAGTGATACGTGTGAGTACAAGATGTTAAGTATGAAATCCCTGAATATTTAGAAAACGTAACGTTATCGTAATGTACCATCCCGTTCTGGTTCATACTTTCTGTACCGGGTTACACCTAAGGGAATATATTTAAACCCATTAAATAGTTACAGAATCATCACATAACAAGAACATGAACAAAATCTCCAAGCAAAACTAAAATGTGCTTCGAAATTAAAATCGAATCCACAGTGCCAACCAAGTATGGTGCTTGTATTTACTTAAAAAAAGAATTCCAGTTCTGTGTGAACCCGTTATTACTGCAAGCAGAAGCTGCATATCTGCAAGGATGTACATATTGTATTGATCTGCGATGACCTGTCTACATGACTGTTACTCATCAATGTAACAGCACGTCTGTCTGTTTAGACGCGAGCTAGCACGCATGTCTAACACCACAACGGTGAAAAATCCTGTTGTAAACGGTCAAACATTTTGTTTTGTTCCCTTTTTCTCTTTTGGAATCGAAATGAGAACTCGCTCAGAATCGAGAAGCGAAAGTGGAATCGTTAAAATGAAAACGAAGCCTCATCAATAACCTTGTAGTTGATTTAGGAATAACAAGTATGAAGTTGAACTTGTTACGGATAGATTAAAAGTTTTGTATTCATCGTAAATATCGCCAAGAAGAGTTTAAAATGAAAACCAAAGTGAAAGGTGATAAGTGATTGGCCGTTGTGCACGGTGGTGGTCAGTGATTGGTTGCTGGGAAACAGGCAATCGGTGATGGTTCATTGGACCCAGGTAAGGATCAGCTGCTGTGATGTGAGCTGGAAAGCTGTTGCATAATGCAAGAGTCAGTGTTCCATCTGGCTTTGGTTTTACGCTGTAGGCGTCGTCATTTTTATGTTCGAGTACACAGATTAAAGAAACAGGTTTCCAGGGGAAATTAGGTGGGTGGAATGGGGGGGATCCCCCTCCCCCCATGGTGAAATTTTATAAATCCATATATGACTTTGCTCACGCTAAAAAGTTGAATTTTTCTTTTTCCTCATTTCTACTATTACATGTACATATAATGTACACGTACATATGTAGATGGCAGTAGTGAAAAACTAATGTGGCACTTTAATTACAATTTCTGTCACATCCATAACGCATCTTTTATTGGCATTTTCTGGCATGCCCTAGATGTACTATGGGAATTGTTCTTGTTCTATCACTTCTCCAGTATGGTACAGCCTTAAAATATGCAACACCTGTTTAAATACTGGGAGACAATAAAACATGCACTGGGTCATTTGTTGCCATTTTGTGTCAAGTGTCGCGTCCATAACGCTGGAATTGCCCACAAAAGTATCACTTTTCTTGGGTGACTGTACATTTTTATCAAACTCTGTGAAATCGTAAACCTAATGTCGAAATGGAGATATCCGTTTGATAGAGGGGTCCAAGGTGAATATTAAAAAACCTTTGTTTAAAATATTTTGTATTTCATGCAGAGTTTCGGAAGGAAAAGTCAGCGTTATGGATGTGACGAAATTCCGTTATGGATGTGACGCGTCTGAAATAGACATGGCATACGTTTAGAAAATCAGCAATTTAACCACCATAACCCTTTGAAAAACTCTCTAAATATCAGCTAAAACTATCAAAGTTCTTAAATAATATTTAGGATGGCTATTGTTTTGCTGTTTTGTGGATTTTAGCATACATTTCTGTGGCTTGTGGCAATAATATAGAATTGTACATGATCAAAGTTGATTTTAGCTTGGGTTTTACATTATAAGAAAGAAAGACTGACAGTGACGTATTAGGTTGGTTACAAATTGGTTCAACTTATTCACATCTGTAAAATACAGGCCTAGGTGATATCTCTGGGAGTGGTTTTGATGTATTACATGTTGCTTTATTTTTGCATGGTGAGGTTGACATTTACATGGAATTGCCCAACTGAAGGTTATGAAAATAAGTTCAAAGTTCTAGTTTGTTAAAGTTACTGAATAAATTTGTCATTCAGTGATATCACATGTTCTCTATCTGAAAGGACTTGCCGAATCTGTCTCTCTCTCCCCCACTTTTAAAAACCCTAATTTTCCCTGCGATTTCTGACCACAGCGTATCGGGATTTAAAAAAAAAAAACAGCGATACAGTGTGTGTGTATATGGATGTCAAACACATTTGCTTTCTCTTTCTTTAGAGATGCAGAAGATGCTGTGTATGGAAGAGATGGCTATGACTACGATGGCTATCGTTTGCGGGTGGAGTTCCCCAGGAGTGGCAGAGGTGGAGGAAGAGGTGGAGCGGGAGGTGGAGCTGGGGCTCCCAGAGGCAGATATGGCCCTCCGTCCCGCCGTTCTGAGTACAGGGTCATAGTTTCAGGTTAGTGCGTTCTTAAGATCTTCCCTCATTGTGTTCAGAGACCGAAGCCGGCTCTAAGTATTTTCATTTATTCAGCCTGTTCCCATGACCGTTTTCTGCATATTTTATCCGGCTCGTTATTAATAAAGGGGAACAAATTACCTTCTTGCAGGTGAAGTCCTAGTGCTGTGTGTTAATGCGCTCTTGTTGGTATACAGGACTCCCTCCTAGCGGAAGCTGGCAGGACCTAAAGGATCACATGCGTGAAGCAGGTGATGTATGTTACGCTGATGTTTTCCGAGATGGCACCGGTGTTGTGGAGTTTGTGCGCAAAGAAGACATGACCTACGCAGTGCGAAAGCTGGATAACACTAAGTTCCGGTCCCACGAGGTACGTTTGAGTTTTTGAATAGGAACCGCCATTGGGAAGGACAGAACAGAACAGGACAGGGCATAGCTTAAGGATTGGGATGTTTCAAGGTAAGGTTGTCAGAAACCCGTGGTGGAGCCACATGGACTAGGAGGATCCAAGGAATGGCTTACTTGAATGTAAGTGATTTTGCTATTGGGCTGTGTATTTGACACCAAGATTTGTGCTAGTTTCTACTGTTCTTGACATCCCTTTCTTACCACTCATGCTGTATATTCCTTTTTGTCGTTCATATGCCTCAATTATTTCATCTTGGGTGTGGTGTGGTGTGGGGTGAAGCTTCAGATGTTAAAAGTAAGTGATGGTGCTACAGCCATCCGTGGCCTGGAGCAAATTTAGCTGTGCTGTCTGCGAGGGAAGGATGGCAGACCCTCTCTCCCCCGTCTATCACAGCGACACTAACCAATCATTGGTGTCCGTGAGCTCATGTATGTAGAAGAGGGCGGATAGCATTTTCCTCTGAACGTGCTACGCCGCCCTGTGACGCAGCATGACCGGAAGTTTGAAAAGATGTGATCGGTTGGCTTTACGTGTCTCGGAGGAAGCACGTGTTCGCCTGCCGGACGATTGCTGGCAGAATTGCCAGGTGGCGAAATTTGGCTGAAAAATGTGAAACTAACGCTTTGTTTCAGGTCTGCAAGCGGTAAGTAATTCCTGAATTACTAAATCATAGCTGGTGCCGTGTTAGAAAGCGATCTGTTATGTGTTTCCTAGGGCGAGACAGCTTACATCCGCGTAAAGGTGGACGGCCCACGCAGCCCAAGTTACGGGCGGTCACGCTCTCGTAGCCGCAGCAGAAGCCGCAGCCGGAGCAACAGCCGTAGCCGCAGCTACTCGCCACGCCGCAGCAGAGGATCTCCGCGTTACTCCCCCCGTCACAGCCGCTCTCGCTCCCGCACTTAAACACCCACAATACACCTAGCTCTCCAACCACACCCTCTGCGTCGCCCTCTGCTGGACCCACACTAGTCCTTCATCACCCTCTTGACTCAACATCGATGTCTTTGGTTTACAGCGGAATTTCCTGAGATTTTTTTTTTTTAAAGTGGTTTAGCTAACAAGATCAAAATGAAATGTAGCTAAGTGGATGTTTCCGTTTGTCTTCCTCCTCCCTCATCTTAAAAAGAAAAGAAGGAAAAAAAAAAGCACCTTTCCTAGTGTTCTATCCTGTCTTATCATATCTCTCCCCCTCTTCCCTTATGTCTTTTGTTCTGCATCCATATTTTAACTGGTGTTTCATACCCCATTGTATGACACTTGTTAGACTAGGCTAGATATCCATGCGCGAAAAATGTCTTGTTTGAGAAATTGGCTACTGTTTTTGTTAGGGGTTGGGATGGGGTAAGTAGGGTTTTAATTTTGTTGGTTAGGATTTTTTTGTTGCAAAACTGTTCTATTTTTACCTTTTCATGTGTCTTTCTATAGACAACAGAGGAGCAGGATTAAAGAATGCTTTGGAATAAAGGATTGTCAAGCACAGTTCATTCATATTAGGATAAAGCGTTTTTGGAGGAGGAGGAGCAGGCATTTCAATTTTGGCAATGGTATGATGACAAGCGTCTTTAGTCACCTTCAAACAAATTGCAGGTTTTTTTTTTTTTTCTCCCCCTTCAGACTTTCAGTAATTTTTAAATTTTCTTAGTGAAGTAACACATTCGTTTTTGCTTTGCCATTTTACCCTCCTTTTATATTTTCCCCCCTCTCTTTTTTTTTTTTCTTTTTAATTTGATCTTTTCTTAATTGGCCTTTAGTGCCAATCATGCATGTGTTCTCTGTCTTGATGCCATGCTCGTGCATACATCAGGGTTTTTTGTTCGTTTGTTTTTTGTTTTAATGCTTGTCCAAATACAAAACATTTGTCATGTTAAGTGGACTTGGACTGTGCCATTCTAGAGCAATCACACACACGCAATCTCACACACACACACCCCTCAGGAGGTACTGATGGATGGAAGAAGGTTTGCCCTGTACACTTGTACCAATGTAAATTGCAAATCCATTAAGGAAACGTTGCTTTTTTTTTTTTTTTTTTGTTATTGTTGTCTGATGATGATGGTAGTGTAACGTTAATTTGGTGCTTAAAAGTTTTATCATATATATACATATATATAGTTCAATACTCCTTTATGCTTTGGAAAAAAAAAAAACCACACAATACACCGCTCCTATAATAATCTCTAAGAAGCTTTTGATGTAGCTGTGATTCTAACTTGATCCCTCTTTTTGATTTTGCTGGTATTCAAAGGTTTGGATTGGAGGAGGGACACACTGTCTCCCGATCCTTGGAGCCGGATCATTGGATCAGTTCAGGATCAGGAGCAGGATTAGGATTAGGATAAGGATGGATACATACATGGAGCAGGATCAATTTACCGGGAGCGGGAACCGTAGGAGAGGATCCCAACCCCCTCGCCAAACCGCACTTAATGGAGATGATAAAAAGCAGGAAACCTTTTCAATTGGCCTTTCGTGAACCAAATTTATTCCCCCCCCCCCTTTTTTTTTTTGTTTTTGTTTTTGCGGAGCCAGACCAGAGGCGCACGCTGAAGGGATCCTGCGGTTGTTTTTCTTTTATGAGATGAGTTTTTGGTATAAAGTGGAGCAGAGCCAGGAACCGCGAGGCTGGATCAGTTGCTTTGGATGGAATCCACATGAGGAGCTGGGTAAATAGAGGGATTTAAGGTTTGGGGAGGGTGGGCTGGGAGGTTCATAATGAGGGGGATGTTTTGTAGTTTGTTTAGGGATTCAAATATACAAAATTCTGCATTTTTAGATTTTGTGTGTTGAAATTTGGTGGGATTTTCTGAATTGGCTACTTCTGATTTCTAGTTTGTAGTGTTTGTTTTTTTTCTTCTCTTTCAATAAAGTTTGGAAATCCAGCATGTGTTTGGTGTTTTTGTTTGCGTAATTTAAAAAAAATTATTTTTTTTTTAAATTCATGTTACTTTGTGGTCGTCTTTTTGGCCTTGAAAAATAAAAGATCAATCGAAACAGTCAGTGAGCGAGTGAAATAAATGTTAATCTAGATTCTGTGGATATTTTTATTTCTGCACTGTTCTATTTATTGCAGAAGCTGGGATAAAAGGTCTCAACTACTGTTCCAGAACTGCATGTAAAATAATACCTCCTGAATGATAGATGAATTCTAAGAAAAGTCAGCTTCCTGTGACACGGGGCTGTACTCGTGTAACTGATGCTCACTTTGAGCTCCACTGTACTGCTTTTTCACCAAACGTTCCCATTTTTACTGATCAGTTCTTCTGGAATTAAATAAGATTTTAATCTAATTTTCTCCACATTGACCCAAAGATCTTACACAAATTTCTAGGCTTGGAGTGAATCCAAACTCTGGACTTGCATGTGCTATATGACCAAAGGTTTGGGGAGACGTGACCAAAACACCAACGTGTGGTTCTTTCCCCAAGCGGACAATCGTCTTGAGTGTCTAGCGTTACAGTGGAAACGAGGCCCAAACCTGTTCCAGCACAACAGTGCTCCCGTGTACAAAGTGCGTGCCATGAAGACATGGTTTGCCAAGGTTGGAGTGGAAGAACTCAATGGTCCTGCACAGAACCCTGACCTCAACCCCATAGAACACCTTTTGGGATGGCCTGGAATACCATCTGCACTCCAGGCTTTGTTTCATGACCTCAGTGTCTGATCAGTAATGCTTTTGTAGATGAATGGGTAAATTCCTACAGCCATGCTCCAAAATTTAATGTAAATGATTGGAGGCTGTTGTAGGAGTAAAGGGGAAGCTCAACTTTGGAATGGGATGTTCAACCAAGGCATGTACTTTTGGTCATGCAACATCCCGTATTGCCATATTTTGAAGCTTTTAGTCCAGGCCCTTTGGTGGTTTTCTCAATCTAGGGTGTGTAAGTAATCTGTCCCACCATTCCACTGGACGTTGGTGGTATCGCCAACTCGTAGCTCTAGGGTTCTGAGCCCTGGTTACTGTGTATGTGAGCAATGAGCGCATGCACATACCCAGAGCAGTGGCCAGCTATGCTACAGCAGGTGGGGGTTAGATCCCTTGCTCAAGGGCATTTCAGCCAAGCCATTGGAAAAAGTCCCTGTCAGATGGTACAAACAAACAGGTGCTTGTTATGAGATCAGGAAATCATGAAAGCGAACATACCGTATTGGTCCAGTGATCAAGGTGACTCGTGGCCCATCTTGCCATCATTTAACTTGGAAACAAGACATTTGTCAGGCAGCTGAGGGCAAAGACGATTCCTGTGATCGCAAAGAGGCAGACACCAGACGACTTCTGCGTACGAAGCATGATCTTGATCTTCATGAAATTGAAACTATCGCAATTCAACAAATATGTAATTAGCTACAGTGTCTATTCACACCTCTTGAACTTTTTCACATTTTTCCACCTTACAACCACAAACTTAAAAGTTTTTTATTGATATTTTATGTGATGGACCAACACAGAGTAGCACATAATTGTGAAGTGAAACGAAAATGATAAATGGTCTTCAAAATTTTAAACAAATAAAAATCTGAAAAATGTGGTGTGCGTTAGTATTCAGCCCCCTGTACTCTGATACCTCGAAATACAATCCAGTGCAATCAATTGCCTTCAGAAGTCATCTAATTAGTTAATAGAGTCCTACTGTGTGTAATTTACTCTCAGCATAAATACACTTGTTCTGTGAAGGCCTCAGTGGTTTGTTAGAGAACACTGAAGAACAAACAGCATCATGAAGACCACAGAACTCACCAGACAGGTCAGGGATAAAGTTCTGGAGAAGTTTAAAGCAGGGTTAGGTTATAAAAAAATATCCCAAGCTCTGAGCATCTCAAGAAGCACTGTTCAATCCATCATTCAAAAATGGAAAAAGTATGGCACAACTGCAAACCTACCAAGACATGGCCGTCCACCTAAACTGACAGAGCGAGCAAGGAGAGCACTGGTCAGAGAAGCAGCAAGAGGCCCATGATCACTCTGGAGGAGCTGCAGAAATCCACAGCTCAGGTGGGAGAATCTGTGCACAGGACAACTATAAGTCGTACACTCCACAAATCTGGCCTTTTTGGAAGAGTGGCAAGAAGAAAGCCATTGTTGAAAGACAGGCATAAGAAGCCATGTAGGGGACACAGCAAACGTGGAAGAAGGTGCTTTGGTCAGATGAGACCAAAGTTGAACTTTTTGGCCTAAATGCAAAGCGCTATGTGTGGCGGAAAACTAACACTGCTCATCACCCTGCACACACCATCCCCACTGTGAAACATGGTGGTGGCAGCATCATGCTATGGGGATGCTTTTCTTCAGCAGGGACAGGGAAGCTGGTCAGAGTTGATGGGAAGATGGATGGAGCTAAATACAGGGCAATCCTGGAAGAAAACCTGTTGGAGGCTGCAAAAGACTTGAGACTGGGAAGGAGATTCACCTTCCAGCAAGACAATGACCCTAAACATACAGTACAGCCAGAGCTACAATGGAATGGTTTAGATCAAAGAATATTCATGTGTTAGAATGACCCAGTCAAAGTCCAGACCTAAATCCCATTGAGCATCTGTGGCAAGACTTGAAAATTGCTGTTCACAGACGCTCTCCATCCAATCTGGCTGAGCTTGAGCTATTTTGCAAAGAAGAATGGGCAAAAATTTCAGTGTCTAGATGTGCAAAGCTGGTAGAGACATACCACAAAAGACTTGCAGCTGTAATTGCAGCAAAAGGTGGCTCTACAAAGTATTGACGCAGGGGGGCTGAATACTAATGCACACCACATTTTTCAGATTTTTATTTGTTTAAAATTTTGAAGACCATTTATCATTTTCGTTTCACTTCACAGTTATGTGCTACTCTGTGTTGGTCTATCACATAAAATCTCAATAAAAAACTTTTAAGTTCGTGGTTGTAAGGCGGAAAAATGTGAAAAAGTTCAAGGGGTATGAATACTTTTGCAAGGCACTGTATTATCATAATCAACTGTCATAGTGTAAACCTCATTAATTCTTTACTTGACTATTGAACCCCATTTTATTGCTTATAAACTTTGATAATTTAAATAAGATTAAGTTATATAAAGATTTATTAACAAATATAATTTATTTGTTTTTATATAGAAGTTTATCAATTGGGACGAAAGTCCTGTAGCTTCTACCTGTCACAAAATTTAGTTTTAGAAATTTTATTATTCCTTGATTCTTGTTTAATTTTATTTTTAACTGTATTTATATACATTGTGACAAATAAATTAAAAAAAAAAAATCTGTAGCCCAGATACAGATGTTGGCCTTAGCGTTTTGGAAAGCTTGAGTGGCTGTGTCATCTTCATGGCTGGAAAGAAGAGTACAGGTAGAAGCAGAGGTCTCACACGGATGCAAAGCAGGTAGGTGTCTTGTTGGATTGTCTGTCTTCACAGGATGCGACTCAACAAGTGCCTTTTATGGGAAAGGAAAGCACAAAGCACTGCACGTTCTTCAAGATAACCCCCAATTCCAGAATGTGTTCACAAATATGGGGAATCAGTTTTGCGTTGATGATGACATCCTGAATTCACTGGAAGAGTTTGATTGCCTCTTGTATGGTCATACAGTAAACCCCACAAAATAAATGACATCCAATACTTCAGCTAGGGAACAAAGCTTGCCCCGCTGTAAAGATTCACTGACCCAACATTGCAAGTGGTGCGCAAGAGGGCTTTACAGCAGCAGATACTCACACCATCACCCACTGGACATGGTTGGGAAGTGGACCAGGGAAAATTGACCTTTGTATGGACTGCCTGATCACCGGCTCCAGAAACACTTGTGCAACGTGTGAGCTGCAGCTGCAGGCCAGGAAATGTGCACAAGGTCGATGCTCTTGCCTAAATGCTAGTTTGCCATGTAGACGTGCAAATGTGTGGACTATGAGATTTCCCAGCAGGATGAAGACGATGAAACAATGTCGAGCCGGTACTGTACTTGTACCTGTAGGTCTAGAGGACACAACTGGACGGAAGAAGCCCATATGGGTTGGATATGGGCTGCCCAGCTGGGCTCCAGTCAGTTTTGTCCGGGGGTTCTATGGTGGCCCCATGTGGGCAAGCCCAGTTGGGCTGAAGGTGGGTTTCACGTGGGCCCTAGCTAAAACCCACTTGGGCAACCCAGGTTTCTCCCATCTGGGGCCCACACTGAGTGGGTCCATGTGGGCTCATTATGGGTCCCAATGTGAGTGAGCAACTTTTTTTTTCCAACGGGCTTTAACGGGAGTTTATTTCCAAAGATGCAAATATGTTTTCAATTACTACAAAACTAGTGTTGCGTGTAACTTATGCATGATTGTTGAAAGTGGCCAACATTCAGTTTAAATTTTGAGAAAATAACATATTTTCCAATGCTAGTTGAGACAGCACGGTGGTGCAGTGATTATCACTGTCGCCTCACAACCAGAAGGTTCTAGGTTTGAGCCCAGTGGCCAACGAGGGCTTTTCTGTGTGGAGTTTATGTGTTCTCCCCATGCCTGCATGGGTTCTTCCGGGTGCTCTGGTTTTCCCCCACAGTCCAAAGACATGCAGGTTAGGCTAATTGGTGGTTCTAAATTGACTGTAGGTGTGAATGGTTGTTTGTCTCTATGTGTCAGCCCTGTACGATCTGGCGACTTGTCCAGGGTGTACCCCGCCTTTCACCCATAGTCAGCTGGAACAGGATCCAGCTCGCCCACAACTCTGCACAGGATAAGTGGTTACGGCTAATGGATGGATGGAAAGTGTTAAACTATTATTATTTTCCAATGCTAGTTGGGGCGGCACGGTGGTACAGTAGTTAGCACGGTCGCCTCACAAGAAGGTGGTTCTGGGTTTGAGCCCAGTGACTGGCGGGGGCTTTTCTGTGTAGGGTTTGCACGTTCTTCCCGGGTTTCCACCACAGTCCAAAGACATGCAGTTAGTTAGGCTAATTCATCATCGTTCAAGATTCAAGAAGTTGTGCACAGTAAAAACACAAGTTCAGACAATGCAATGATATTCTTACTTTGCTGCTCTCCTTACACACAACACTCAAACACATGACAAAAATGTGCCTAAGAAGGGAATACAAGTAGTCTGGGTGCGATTTGCTGGGGGGGATGGTGGGGATCATCCCCCCCTCTGGTTTTTATCTCTGCTGAAAAAAATCCTCGGGGACAACCCCGTCAATAAAACAAACAAACTAAAAAAAAAGTTGACATGACAGGCATGTTGTGACACAGTTTTCTATGGTCTACATTGCACTCACTTTCAAAATGACCCGAAGTGGCAGCTTTGATGTTTACGAACGTCCCCAGCAAATAGATACATTGTAGATAATAACAATATCTTTGCGTTCTGCAGGGATGCAAACAGCGCGCCTTTTGGCGGATGCCGCCTTTTTCGCGGCCGATTTTTTTTTTTTTTTTTAGGGGGGGCGTTGGAGTGTCTGATTATAGTTTCAAAGTAAATTCTGTATTAAAATTACTAAATAAGCAAATCCGTTACAGTCCATGAAACAGGAAGTATAAGGATGAGAAAAAAAACAGTTTAAATCGGAAAGCTGCGTACAATGTGAACTGCGCCATCAGAGCAAACTGTTCATTTAGTATTCATGTATTTTAGTGATTTTCAAGTCACTGTCCATTTAATCCGGAGGGAGAGAAACATCACAGCAACGCGACAAGCAATGCGAACTTTGTTGTGTTAGTGTTCGTGTATTTAGTCAGAGAGATAGGAAGATGAATTTACTATCTCTGGTTTAGTGTTCGTTTTCATTTAGTGTTATTCATTTGATATCATCGGATGTTACTGAGCTGTTAGCCTATTGTTATGTTACCTTAATTTTGTGACGTTTCATGATTAAAAAAAAAAACCATCCCCCCTTCTGGTTTTTTGACAAATCGCATCCTGCAAGTAGTAAATGTAGTTAAACTAAATAAAAGCTTAAAAAAACCCTGAAGTAATAAAAGTAGAAAATGTAGGAAAGCTATAAATAGGTAAAAGGTGCCAGAAAAAACCAAAAACAAACCTGAGTTAATTTGTAAAGTGGCTTTGTGCAAGCAGGTAGCTGCGGTGGGGATGCTGGAGAATGGGGAGTGCAGTGTTTAGTGTATTGTATTGTTCAGGAGTCTGATAGCCTGTGGATAGAAACTGTAAGTCTTGTAGTCATTGAATTGACACTCCGGTAGCGTCTCCCTGACGGCAGGAGTGTAAAGAGACTGTTGTGGGTGTGTGTTGTCCTTAATAATGTTATGGGCCCTCCTGATGATTATTTTTTTTGGAACCTTATGACTTTAACTTCACTACATTTGAAAGGCAAACATCGTACTTTTCAATCCACTACATTTCTGTCAAGGTCCTCGTTACTACGAAGTGGCTTTGAAAATGGATATTTTTCTTTTTTTTTCTAAAATGCGATTGGTTTTTTCACAGGTGACACTGAGACAGCCGATCAGTAATCTCTAGGATCACGTCACGTCCATAGACTGTATAAAATCAAGTTCAATGATTTCTCAGTAGCGTTATTTGAACACGATCAGTTGATGGCAGAATGGAAGGAGGCAGTTCTTCTGGGGAACGCACACACACCCATGGCCATACCTAGAACCCATGTTTCAGTTTTCGGAAAGGATTAAAGATTCGTTTCGTTTTAAATGTTTGCCAAAACCGAACCACATCACGGCCTACAAAAACTCGCCATCCAACCAGCTGCAGAAGCAGTTTGAGGTATATAAATGTTTTGTTCCAAGAGAAAGCTTGCAACGAAGTTGTCTGTGCTTTTAGAGCAAGCGATAATGTTGCAAACATACAGTGGTGCTTGAAAGTTTGTGAACCCTTTAGAATTTTCTATATTTCTGCATAAATATGACCTAAAACAACATCAGATTTTCACACAAGTCCTAAAAGTAGATAAAGAGAACCCAGTTAAACAAATGAGACAAGGATATTATACTTGGTCATTTATATATTGAGGAAAATGATCCAATATTACATATCTGTGAGTGGCAAAAGTATGTGAACCTCTAGGATTAGCAGTTAATTTGAAGGTGAAATTAGAGTCAGGTGTTTTCAATCAATGGGATGACAATCAGGTGTGAGTGGGCACTCTGTTTTATTTAAAGAACAGGGATCTATCAAAGCCTGATCTTCACAACACATGTTTGTGGAACATCATGGCACAAACAAAGGAGATTTCTGAGGACCTCAGAAAAAGCGTTGTTGATGCTCATCAGGCTGGAAAAGGTTACAAAACCATCTCTAAAGAGTTTGGACTCCACCAATCCACAGTCAGACAGATTGTGTACAAATGGAGGAAATTCAAGACCATTGTCTGTGCTTTTAGAGCAAGCGATAATGTTGCAAACATACAGTGGTGCTTGAAAGTTTGTGAACCCTTTAGAATTTTCTATATTTCTGCATATGACCTAAAACAACATCAGATTTTCACACAAGTCCTAAAAGTAGATAAAGAGAACCCAGTTAAACAAATGAGACAAGGATATTATACTTGGTCATTTATTTATTGAGGAAAATGATCCAATATTACATATCTGTGAGTGGCAAAAGTATGTGAACCTGTAGGATTAGCAGTTAATTTGAAGGTGAAATTAGAGTCAGGTGTTTTCAATCAATGGCATGACAATCAGGTGTGAGTGGGCACCCTGTTTTACAACCCCGATTCCAAAAAAGTTGGGACAAAGTACAAATTGTAAATAAAAACGGAATGCAATGATGTGGAAGTTTCAAAATTCCATATTTTATTCAGAATAGAACATAGATGACATATCAAATGTTTAAACTGAGAAAATGTATCATTTAAAGAGAAAAATTAGGTGATTTTAAATTTCATGACAACAACACATCTCAAAAAAGTTGGGACAAGGCCATGTTTCCCACTGTGAGACATCCCCTTTTCTCTTTACAACAGTCTGTAAACGTCTGGGGACTGAGGAGACAAGTTGCTCAAGTTTAGGGATAGGAATGTTAACCCATTCTTGTCTAATGTAGGATTCTAGTTGCTCAACTGTCTTGGGTCTTTTTTGTCGTATCTTCCATTTTATGATGCGCCAAATGTTTTCTATGGGTGAAAGATCTGGACTGCAGGCTGGCCAGTTCAGTACCCGGACCCTTCTTCTACGCAGCCATGATGCTGTCTGGATGGGAGCATATGTTGTTCTAGAACCTGTATATACCTTTCAGCATTGATGGTGTCTTTCCAGATGTGTAAGCTGCCCATGCCACACGCACTAATGCAACCCCATACCATCAGAGATGCAGGCTTCTGAACTGAGCGCTGATAACAACTTGGGTCGTCCTTCTCCTCTTTAGTCCGAATGACACGGCGTCCCTGATTTCCATAAAGAACTTCAAATTTTGATTCGTCTGACCACAGAACAGTTTTCCACTTTGCCACAGTCCATTTTAAATGAGCCTTGGCCCAGAGAAGACGTCTGCGCTTCTGGATCATGTTTAGATACGGCTTCTTCTTTGAACTATAGAGTTTTAGCTGGCAACGGCGGATGGCACGGTGAATTGTGTTCACAGATAATGTTCTCTGGAAATATTCCTGAGCCCATTTTGTGATTTCCGATACAGAAGCATGCCTGTATGTGATGCAGTGCCATCTAAGGGCCCAAAGATCACGGGCACCCAGTATGGTTTTCCGGCCTTGACCCTTACGCACAGAGATTCTTCCAGATTCTCTGAATCTTTTGATGATTTTATGCACTGTAGATGATGATATGTTCAAACTCTTTGCAATTTTACACTGTCGAACTCCTTTCTGATATTGCTCCACTATTTGTCGGCGCAGAATTAGGGGGATTGGTGATCCTCTTCCCATCTTTACTTCTGAGAGCCGCTGCCACTCCAAGATGCTCTTTTTATACCCAGTCATGTTAATGACCTATTGCCAATTGACCTAATGAGTTGCAATTTGGTCCTCCAGCTGTTTTTGTACCTTTAACTTTTCCAGCCTCTTATTGCCCCTGTCCCAACTTTTTTGAGATGTGTTGCTGTCATAAAATTTCAAATGAGCCAATATTTGGCATGAAATTTCAAAATGTCTCCCTTTCAACATTTGATATGTTGTCTATCTTCTATTGTGAATACAATATCAGTTTTTGAGATTTGTAAATTATTGCATTCCGTTTGTATTTACAGTTTGTACTTTGTCCCAACTTTTTTGGAATCGGGGTTGTATTTAAAGAACAGGGATCTATCAAAGTCTGATCTTCACAACACGTTTGTGGAAGTGTATCATGGCATGAACAAAGGAGATTTCTGAGGACCTCAGAAAAAGCATTGTTGATGCTCATCAGGCTGGAAAAGGTTACAAAACCATCTCTAAAGAGTTTGGACTCCACCAATCCACAGTCAGACAGATTGTGTACAAATGGAGGAAATTCAAGACCATTGTCTGTGCTTTTAGAGCAAGCAATAATGTTGCAAACATACAGTGGTGCTTGAAAGTTTGTGAACCCTTTAGAATTTTCTATATTTCTGCATAAATATGACCTAAAACAACATCAGATTTTCACACAAGACCAGGAGTGGTCGGCCAACAAAGGTCACTCCAAGAGCAAGGCGTATAATAGTCGGCGAGGTTACAAAGGACCCCAGGGTAACTTCTAAGCAACTGAAGGCCTCTCTCACATTGGCTAATGTTAATGTTCATGAGTCCACCATCAGGAGAACACTGAACAACAACGGTGTGCATGGCAGGGTTACAAGGAGAAAGCCACTGCTCTCCAAAAAGAACATTGCTGCTCGTCTGCAGTTTGCTAAAGATCACATGGACAAGCCAGAAGGCTATTGGAAAAATGTTTTGTGGATGGATGAGACCAAAATAGAACTTTTTGGTTTAAATGAGAAGCGTTATGTTTGGAGAAAGGAAAACACTGCATTCCAGCATAAGAACCTTATCCCATCTGTGAAACATGGTGGTGGTAGTATCATGGTTTGGGCCTGTTTTGCTGCATCTGGGCCAGGACGGCTTGCCATCACTGATGGAACAATGAATTCTGAATTATACCAGCAAATTCTAAAGGAAAATGTCAGGACATCTGTCCATGAACTGAATCTCAAGAGAAGGTGGGTCATGCAGCAAGACAACGACCCTAAGCACACAAGTCATTCTACCAAAGAATGGTTAAAGAGGAATAAAGTGAATGTTTTGGAATGGCCAAGTCAAAGTCCTGACCTTAATCCAATGGAAATGTTGTGGAAGGACCTGAAGCGAGCAGTTCATGTGAGGAAACCCACCAACATCCCAGAGTTGAAGCTGTTCTGTATGGAGGAACGGGCTAAAATTCCTCCAAGCCGGTGTGCAGGACTGATCAACAGTTACCGCAAACATTTAGTTGCAGTTATTGCTGCACAAGGGGGTCACACCAGATACTGAAAACAAAGGTTCACATACTTTTGCCACTCACAGATATGCAATATTGGATCATTTTCCGCAGTAAATAAATGACCAAGTATAATATTTTTGTCTCGTTTGTTTAACAGGGTTCTCTTCATCTACTTTTAGGACTTGTGTGAAAATCTGATGATGTTTTAGGTCATATTTATGCAGAAATGTAGAAAATTCTAAAGGGTTCATAAACTTTCAAGCACCACTGTACAGTGGTGCTTGAAAGTTTGTGAACCCTTTAGAATTTTCTATATAATGTTTACACATAGCTAGTTAACTTGGACACTGTTAGTTAGCATGTATAAACGGAGTTACGCTAACATGAATCATGCTAACTTATCTGAAGTCCTTTCAGAAATATATTTTAGCATAATCTTGCGAAATAAACAATGTAGAAATCTTTCTTTTCTCGTAGCGTTAGCTACCCAATATGATTTTGAGTTTGAAAAGAGTTTGCTAGCATGTCAGGTGGAGCTTCACTGACTAGCTAGCTTAACGCTAAACCACCATGACGGCACAGCATGCGTTCGTTTTGTGAATTCACATTTCTGTCTTTGGTAACGGCGATAGGTTTTGTAAGCGTTGTGGTAATAATACAACGATGCGTTGACAGAAAAGTATTTTTAAAAGCAAGTACTTTTAACTTAAGTAAAAATTTGACTGGACAACTTTCACTTGTATCGGAGTAACATTTGGCCTGCGGGATCTGTACTTTGATGTAAGTAATGAAGTTGGGTTCTTTGTCCACCTCTGCCTTTCTGACTCTTGCTGGCTCTGGGATGAAGAATAGGAATCTTTGGTGGAGAGGGTGGAGACCTCGACTGGCTATCGTAGCCTGCAGGGAATCGGCCGTCAGACATTCTGTCGCATGTCCCAGACCTGGTCAAATGTAACTGAATTGTCTTGGCCAGCCCTAAGGGTCCCATCTGCATCTCATCATTGCTGAGGAGTGTGTTCCCATCACCCAATCAAGCATCCAGCCAGAGCAGGTCATGATATATTTTACCATATTAACATGCCATTGTGTGTTATGCCTGATGTAAAGACTCTCGTCTCTGCGAGCCTACCACACAGATTTCTCATCTCATCTCATTATCTCTAGCCGCTTTATCCTTCTACAGGGTCGCAGGCAAGCTGGAGCCTATCCCAGCTGACTACGGGCGAAAGGCAGGGTACACCCTGGACAAGTCGCCAGGTCATCACAGGGCTGACACACAGACACAGACAACCATTCACACTCACATTCACACCTACGGTCAATTTAGAGTCACCAGTTAACCTAACCTGCATGTCTTTGGACTGTGGGGGAAACCGGAGCACCCGGAGGAAACCCACGCGGACACGGGGAGAACATGCAAACTCCACACGGAAGGGCCTTCGCCGGCCCCGGGGCTCGAACCCAGGACCTTCTTGCTGTGAGGCGACAGCGCTAACCACTACACCACCGTGCCGCCCCACACAGATTTAATACTTGTCATTTTTAGGGCATACCTAACAACGTGTTTTCTTTCTCTCTCTCTTCCCCCCCATCTGTCCCTCTGAGTTACATGTTGATCCTGGGATTGAGATGCTGGCCTCTTCTGCCCCTCGGACCTGCTTGATCCATCCTGGTGCCCTGTGTCTGGTCGGAGTTTTATCGCACCGCTCCTGTGAAGGACGGCCCCATGAGGACAGTTGAGGGTTATACCTGTTAAAACTGTTAATATTATAGTCATGTTGTCTGTTGTTGCCCAAATGAGGATGGGTTCCCTTTTGAGTCTGGTTCCTCTCGAGGTTTCTTCCTCATGTCGTCTGAGGGAGTTTTTCCTTGCCACCGTCGCCACAGGCTTGCTCATTGGGGATAGATTAGGGATAAAATTAGCTCATGTTTTAAGTCGTTCAAATTCTGTAAAGCTGCTTTGCGACAGTGTTTATTGTTAAAAGCGCTGTACAAATAAACTTGATTTGGTTTGATTTGAATGCTATATGTTCAGTAACTCTATTATTCGGATTTTGATGGTTATTTTGTCATTTCCCTCTGTTAGGTACAAGTTCTGTGAATTTTGAAGGGTATTTGCTGCTGTTTGAATTGAAT
This sequence comes from Neoarius graeffei, assembly GCF_027579695.1. Taxonomy (NCBI): domain Eukaryota; kingdom Metazoa; phylum Chordata; class Actinopteri; order Siluriformes; family Ariidae; genus Neoarius; species Neoarius graeffei. The sequence goes on from NC_083580.1 coordinate 75,969,853, forward strand.
CCTGGCATCAAATCTCGTCATTAACACTTTAACTAATTTGCAAATGTGACTCTCGTTTTGGGAGAAGTTTTGGGATCGTGTTTTTAAACTCCAGACAGATGAGAAACCATTTTGTTGTTGGGATGAAATAAAACGCAGGCAGTAGGAAGCGAGTGGAAAACGCATGGAAGGTGCTGGTCGAGACGGCGCGCTAGCCAATCAGAGGGCAAGTCCAGTGTTGTGGGCGGGGCTTCGCTTTTATTCCCCGCCCCTTCTGGTGACGTAGTTGAATACGAGTGAAGCGTTTTGTGGGAGAAACGTGGAGTCTGGTGGTTTAAAAGATTCACACCTGAAGCAAAACAGCTCACTGGTACAGAACTTGTCAGAACACGGTGAGTTTGGGTTGGGTTGGGTTGGGTGTTGTGTGGTGTTTAATTTATCCGGCATTTTAACCCGGACAAGTTTATTAGAGAAGCGCGTGAGAGAGAGAGAGCATGACATGGCAGCTCAGAATCAGAACCAGAACCAGAACTCTTTTATTCACTTGTAAGTAAATACTGTAGACAAAAAAAGGCTTACATAATAATGAAATGAAGTGTTTCAACATTTTAAAAAAATACTATAAATAATCAATAAGCCATAATAAATGAAACATGGATAGATAGATAGATAGATAGATAGATAGATAGATAGATAGATAGATGCTATAAATAATAGTATGTCTTTATGTGGATCTGCTGTGCTGCTCTCTTGGCCAGGATCCCCCTGCAAAAGAGATTCTGAATCTCAGTGGGATTATTCCTGGTTAAATAAAGGGAAAGAAGAAATATTATTATTCTATAATAAATGAAATAGATAGATGGATGGATGCTATAAATAAAAATCAATAAGCCATAATAAATGAAACACGGATACTATAAATAAATCAATAAGCCATAATAAATGAGAGATACTATAAATAATAATCAATAAGACATAATAAATGAAACACAGTCAGATAGATAGATACTGTAAATAATAGCATGGTTTTTATGTGGATCTACTGTGCTGCTGTCTTGGCCAGGATCCCCCTGCAAAAGAGATTCTGAATCTCCGTGGGATTATTCCATCCCCTCGTTCTCATTTATCTCTAGCCACTTTATCCTGTCCTACAGGGTCGCAGGCAAGCTGGAGCCTATCCCAGCTGACTACGGGCGAAAGGCGGGGTACACCCTGGACAAGTCGCCAGGTCATCACAGGGCTGACACATAGACACAGACAACCATTCACACTCACATTCACACCTACGCTCAATTTAGAGTCACCAGTTAACCTAACCTGCATGTCTTTGGACTGTGGGAGAAACCGGAGCACCCGGAGGAAACCCACGCGGACACGGGGAGAACATGCAAACTCCACACAGAAAGGCCCTCGCCGGCCACGGGGCTCGAACCCGGACCTTCTTGCTGTGAGGCGACAGCGCTAACCACTACACTACCGTGCTGCCTCAATGGGATTGTTCCTGGTTAAATAAAGGGAAAGAAAGAGAGAATAATAAATAAGACATAATAATAATAATAATAATAGAAACCCTGTGATGATCTGGCGACTTGTCCAGGGTGTACCCCGCCTTTCGCCCGTAGTCAGCTGGGATAGGCTCCAGCTTGCCTGCGACCCTGTAGAACAGGATAAAGCGGCTAGAGATGATGGGATAATAAATGAAACACAGTCAGATTCTTTATCGTCATTGCACATTACTATACAACGAAACACTGTTTGAGGGCTCAGATCACAGCAGCATATCAAAAAAAATTAAATAAGTAATATACATAACCTTTAAATAAAAAAAAAAGAATAAATAAGTGTTTTCCCAGAAAAAAATTACTGTAAAGCCCTAAATTCTGGCATGATACACAGACAATTGAAGCGAAACTAGGGGGGTCCAGGGGCATATACCCCCCCACCCTGGAAAATGTTTTGAAAATTGATGCTCTCAGGTGCGTTTTCAGGGTCTCTGAGAGGTTTTAGAGCCATGATTATAGGATAAGTTTTACCAGTGTTTCAATGATTTCTGACCTAAATAGTATTAATGTATACACACTTGAAATTTCACCTTAAAGTTCAACATGCAAGTTAAACTGTTTTGCTATAGATTACGGAGGTCTATGATGGATTGAAAATCTACGGGGATTCCTTAATTATCTGTGATCAAGTTGTGTTGTAACAAAAATATGCATGAAAATATGACCAGTGGTTTGCTCCGTCTTATGCAATCCAGTGAAGAGAATCGATCGTCGCGACCTCCTGTTGATCACAAGGGGATCTGAACTTAAAGTGCCATTCCACCATTGGATGTATTCTTTGGCATAAAATACAATACATTTTGACAACATATATAAACGGTATCACTAGATAGAGAAATCTTTCAGCTTCAAAATGATATATCAAACATAATTTTTTGACAACGACAAGTATATTAATTTTGCGACCAAAGTCACCTACCCTTTTAATTTCCGCACGTGATGTCATCGGCAGGTTCCCCTTCTTGTGTACCACGTGACGTGGCACATATTATCAGCAATGGTGGATAGAACACGATAAAAATAATACCAATAAATCTAGCTAATACCAATAAATCTAGCTAACTGAAAGATTAACTCAAAATTTTTCGCAATTTTTTTGGCCCCCATATACGAGGAGAAATGACTCTCTCACTTTGGGGGTTTCCTGGTCTAACAATAGACCGACACGTGGTACACAAGAAGGGGAACCTGCCGATGACATCACATTTCACTACCGCGCAGAAATTAAAAGGGTATGTGACTTTGGTCGCAAAATTAATATACTTGTCGTTGTCAAAAAATTATGTTTGATATATCATTTTGAAGCTAAAAGATTTCTCTGTCTAGTCATGTTGTCATATATTGTATTTTATGCCAAAGAATACATCCAATGGTGGAATGGCACTTTAAGAACTGCCACCTTATGCAGCTTATTCCTCGCTGGAGTCTTTATTCTCTTTCGGCAGGAGAAGCCTCGTTCACAATCTAAACAGAATAGTCTATCAAATAAATCAGCTGGCTTTGTCCGTCTGTGGGGGACGACATCGGCAGCCAATGAGATCGCTTGTAATGAATCGGAAAATTCCGGGATGTCTGACGTTTTCTTTCGATGTTTTTACTGGATGGTTTGAACATGATCTTGACACAGCCAACAGATTAGTTTGTTTACATCGTACCATGCGGACATATTACTTTGACAGAATCGACACAAACGTTGGGGGGAAAAAAAGACCGCTTGTTTAACACGAATATCAGTCAGTATGTAAATGGATCTGTTATTTGCTCTCCTATGTATCTGGTTACTTGTGGGTAGGAAATTTAACGTATCGGTATAAATCTAAGCGTATTGGATTTTAACTAAAGCAACGGCAGGCAGAGCAAGCGTATCAGGCCCGATATGCTCAAACGCTTTGGGGAAAACCATGAAATAATATACATAACCTACATAATGTTTAAGATAGCCTTTTATTATCCCGCAAGGGGAAATATTAGATTTATGCAGAGAGTAAATTACACACAGTAGGGCTAATTAGATGACTTCTGAAGGCAGTTGATTGCACTGGATTGTATTTAGAGGTATCAGAGTACAGGGGGCTGAATACTAATGCATACCACACATTTTTCAGATTTTTATTTGTTTAAAATTTTGAAAACCATTTATCATTTTCGTTTCACTTCATAATTATGTGCTACTCTGTGTTGGTCTGTCACACAAAATCTCAATAAAAAACTTTTAAGTTCGTGGTTGTTAGGTGGAAAAATGTGAAAGTTCAAGGGGTATGAATACTTTTGCAAGGCACTGTATTGGAACGAAGAGGAATGAAGGTGAGCAGTAGCAAAACAGAATACGTGTGCATCACTGAGAATGGGGATGAGAGTGGAGTGAAGATGCAAGGAGTAGACTTGGTGAATTCAAGTGCCTGGGGTCAGCTATGCAGGAAAATGGGGGCTGCGATAGTGAGGTGAGAAAACGAGTGCAGGCAGGGTGGAGAAGGATTTCGGGAGTCATTTGTGATCGGAAAGTCCCAACAAAGTGAAAGGTAAGATGTATAAGGGCGTATTCACACCTACGTTGTTTGGTCCGGACCAAACGAACCAAATTTCCCTTGGTCCGGACCTTTTGGGTTGGTCTGAATACAAACCACCGAACTCTGGTCCGGACCAAACAAGCGGACCGAGACCGAGCTGCAAGGTCAGACTCGGTCCGGACCAAAGGAACCCTGGTGCGGATCTTTTGGAGGTGTGAAAGCAGACTGGACCTAATCCAACAGTTTTGCTTTTTTGTACCTCGGGAGCTTCCGTCGTTTGTCGAGCATTATGGGAAACAGAGTCTTGGCACTCCACCGCAAAGTGCAAACACTGTTTCGGTTGTCAAGGGTCGTTCAGTCACCAGTGGTAGGCGAGTACAAAAAATGAGTAGGGGGCAAACGTGGGCCGAGGAAGAAACACGTACCCTTGTGGATATATGGGCAGATGTCCACATATCTGAGCTTTTGGAGAGAACACACAAAAATGCCGACGTGTTTGCTGTATTCAGTGAGAAAATGAAGAAGGGGTTCACGCGCTCCCCAAAACAATGTCGGCTAAAAGTGAAGAAACTCCGTCAGACCTACATTAAAATCAGGGACATTCTTTCAAAAAGTGGCGGTACTAGCGACGCAAAAAAGAAATTCATCTATTGCGTGAAGAGCCAGAACTGTCACAACATGATGTGCGCTCATCAGCGCTATCCTCCGTAGCCGCCTTGCCCTTTGTCGTCATCGTTGATAAATTACTTGTACAACAGCATAGTAATCGCACAATTGTGAAAACAGTAAAAACTGGAAAAAACATATAGCTTTGATGACATTAAAAAGAATAACAGCACGGAAAGCCTCCATGACTACTTTTGAACTTAACGCTTTGTGCGCGTGTCGTCTCTGACCAATAGCTGAACGACCTCAGGGCGCGTGGCTTTGTTGACAGATTTTGGTCCGCTTACTAAAATGTACAGTGTGAAAGCGAACCGCACCAAAATAAAAAAAACATTTGGTTCGGACCAAAGCGAGTGAACTATCGAACTATCCTGGTCTGAATACACCCTAAGACAGTAGTGAGACCAGCTGTGATGTATGGATTGGAGACCGTACCCTTAACGAAGAGACAGGAGGCAAAGTTGGAGGTGGTGGAGTTGAGGATGTTAAGGTTTGCGATGGGAGGTTGGACAGGATAAGGAACGAGCACATCAGAGGGACAGCACATGTGGAGAGCTTGGGAATGAAGCTAAGAAAGACGAGACTGAGATGGTACGGGCACATCCTGAGAAGAGATGCAGAGCATGTGGGAAGGAGAATGTTGAGGATGGAGCTGCCAGGCACACGAAAATGTGGAAGGCCAAAGAGGAGATACATGGATGTGGTGAGAGAGGACATGAAAGTGGCAGGTGTGGTAGAGAAGGATGCTGAAGACAGGGAGCAATGGAGATCAAATTAATATTATTCTTAGGTCCAGCGAGTGCAGTTTTATAAAGAAATGAGCTGTAGGTTTTACTGAGCATCTTAGGCTACGTTCACACTGCAGGCTGAAGTGACTCAAATCCGATCTTTTCGCCCATATGTGACCTGTATCCGATCTTTTATTGACAATATGAACGACACGGATCCGATTTTTTCAAATCCGACCCAGGCCGTTTGGATATGTGGTCCTAATTCCGATCCCTATCCGCTCTTTTCATATGCGACTTCAGTCTGAACCGCCAGGTCGCATTCATCCGACTTACACGTCATCAACAAGCCACAAATGTCACTATTCTGCGCTGAAGTAGGCGGCGGGTCTCTCAAAAAAAGTTACAACAACATGGCGCATAATCATGGGCGCAGATAGAGGGTGGGACGGGTGGGATTCGTCCCACCCAGATTTAAATTCACCTCGCTCGGTCCCCCCCACTTATAGGGAGGAAAAAACGTCTATGCTGTCTTTCTTTGCATAAGGCAAACCTCACGGAAAAATCAAAAGACTAATTACCATTCGGTTTATTGAGGTGCACAGCAGTGCATACATAGTTGCAACAACTCACATAAAACAAAACAAAGACTGATATTCGGTTGGTTGAGCTGCGCAGACTGCACAGGTTGTGAGCTCGAGCTTGGTTGCTATGGTTACTAACAACAAGTTTGACAGGCATATCGGGGTTGGGGTTGGTTTGCTGGCAGCTTTGTCCCCCCCAGTTTTTTGTCCCCCCCAGTTCAAAAAACGTATCTGCGCCCCTGCGCATGACATCAATGCGAGGGACGCTTCGGACTGTGAAGGTTCTGAATCTTCTCAATGGAAGGACGCAGAGGTTAGGGAGCTGATTTCCATTTGGGGGGATGCAGCTATTCAAGCTAGATTGGATGAGTCATACCGCAACCGGGCGGTTTTACTTCCGTAAACACTGGCCATGCTCACTGCGTGTGACGTCGTCGTATCCTGCAATGCGCATGCGGAACACTTTTAGGTCGCTTTTCGTTCATACTGAGGATCACATACAAGTCGCATATATTTGTTAAGGGCAATTCCATGTAAATGTCAACCTCACCATGCAAAAATAAAGCAACATGTAATACATCAAAACCACTCCCAGAGATATCACCTAGGCCTGTATTTTACAGATGTGAATAAGTTGAACCAATTTGTAACCAACCTAATATGTCACTGTCAGTCTTTCTTTCTTATAATGTAAAACCCAAGCTAAAATCAACTTTGATCATGTACAATTCTATATTATTGCCACAAGCCACAGAAATGTATGCTAAAATCCACAAAACAGCAAAACAATAGCCATCCTAAATATTATTTAAGAACTTTGATAGTTTTAGCTGATATTTAGAGAGTTTTTCAAAGGGTTATGGTGGTTAAATTGCTGATTTTCTAAACATATGCCATGTCTATTTCAGACGCGTCACATCCATAACGGAATTTCGTCACATCCATAACGCTGACTTTTCCTTCCGAAACTCTGCATGAAATACAAAATATTTTAAACAAAGATTTTTTAATATTCACCTTGGACCCCTCTATCAAATGGATCTCTCCATTTCGACATTAGGTTTACAGTTTCACAGAGTTTGATAAAAATGTACAGTCACCCAAGAAAAGTGATACTTTTTCTGTCACATCCATAACGCATCTTTTATTGGCGCTTTCTGGCATGCCCTAGATGTACTATGGGAATTGTTCTTGTTCTATCACTTCTCCAGTATGGTACAGCCTTAAAATATGCAACACCTGTTTAAATACTGGGAGACAATAAAACATGCACTGGGTCATTTGTTGCCATTTTGAGTTCAAGTGTCACGTCCATAACGCTGGAATTGCTCTTAATGTGAACGACCTCACAAAAAAATCAGATTTCACAAAAAAATCGGAATTGAGCATTAAGCCTTGCAGTGTGAACGTAGCGTTACAGAACCAGCCACAGTTCTTCTGGACACTTTGACTCTCACACTTGCTTCTTAATTTTGCACCAAAACCCAGTAGCCTTCATTATGTTTCTTTTTTTAATCTGAAAAACAAAGTGCTCTCTTGTGTAACCTGCTGCTCAGATACAAACTTTCCCCCTGTAACTTAAATTTTGTGCTTAGGGAAAAAAAAAAAAGCCCACAAACATTTGGAACTTTTTGTAATGTTTTGACTCGATAATGTAGAAATCATAAGATAAAATCGATCATAAAGTTGGTATGGGGGGGCTAAGACTTTTGCACAGTACTGTAGATGTGTGCGATTTTTATATTACATTACACTTTCCACACGTGTGCAAGGAAGGAATTGTGCAACATGAGTAGGCAACTGTAGAGTTATTAGCAGCTGAGATGTTGGATTGTAAAAGAATGAGGTCATGCACGTAGATCTCTACATTCAGTGTGCAGTAGTGCAAGTAGAGATTGATTGATTGGCAGTGTTCGGTTCCCATGTGGCTGTAGGGTAGGAGCCGTTTTCAAGTCTGCTTGTATGAGGTTTGATGGACCTGAAACGTTTTCCAGAGGGCAGCGGTTTAAACAGCGGGTGATGTCCGGGGTGAGAAGGGTCTTCCAGTATGTTGGCTGCTCTGCTGAGATGGTAGGAGGAGAAAGTGTCCTCTAGGGAAGGTAGTGCACAGCTGGTGATCATCTTCTGTGCGGTGTTGATGACCCTCTGAAGGGCCTTCCTGTCCGCAGCTGAGCAACTGGCATACCACGTGGAGGTGCAGCGCGCTCTGAATGGAGCAGCAATAGGAGACCAGCAGCTTCTTCTACAGGATGTTTTTCCTGAAGGTTCTCAGGAAGTGGCGTCGTTGCCGGGCCTTCTGAACCCGTTCACGTTCAGCTTTGTGCTGAACGCAAGTTTATTACGGTTTATATTCATGTTTCGAGTGACATTTGATTTTGCGTTTCAGGTTGTTAGTTTTATAGAACATCCTTTAGAAAGGTTGACCACACAGCAATTCATGACACATGGCTGTTTTGTAAATCGCAGGTTTAGTTAAAATGATGATTAATCTGGATAATTTTTCTCAATTTGACTTTTTCTAATGCAAATCCATTGTTACAAAGGGCTGACCTGTGCCAGAGTACCTATTCTATTATTATTATTATTATTATTATTATTATTAGCCAATCAGAGAGCGCCTCCTCCCGCGCAGGCATGTGAAGGACGCCTGCCACTTTAATATTCCAGAAAAAAGTTCGGGGTGAGGTCGCCACTTTAGACTGATGAGTCAGCAGTGTTTCTAGGTTTACTTAGTGCCTTGATTTATGCCATTGGTTTCTTGTGTGCGTTCAGAAATGTAAGTACACTTACTTATTTGCTGTTTATAAGCCAGATATTCTGTTTAAACATGGCTTCATATAATTCGCGGAGGTAAATTTCTACCGCGGAATTTAGCGCGAGTTAACCGCGAGGTTATAGTCTTTAATGTTTTATCTAACATCTTGATATTGTGTATATTCATGCTTATGCTGTTGATATATGTGTAAAACGGACTTTCGTAGTAATTATTTGGCAGAGTATGGGGGGAACAGTACCGTTTTGACTTACTGTGTTTATAACTTGTAGTAGAGCATTTTGTGTTTAGCTCACTGTAGGTCAGGCTATTCATATTTCTCTGTAAAGCTATGGATGCTAATTTCTTATGTCATTATGCTTAGGAGTAATTGTTTTCCTCTATGTCATTTCTATTTCCCTTTCAGAACGACCACACACACACACACACCCCACAAACTAATTAATGTCATTATTGAGTTCTTATTAATAAATCCCCAAGAACCTTATCTTCCACATCTTCAATTGTGCATTCTTACCGATGCCCCTCAGTGGCCACAACTTTCCGCAAAGAACATATCATTCACCAAAACAAATTGGAGGCCCCAGCGAGGATTGAGTGGTCATTGTGGATTTATTGAAGATGTTCCCAGATCAGAGAAGGAGCCCTCCGCCTGCAGATGTGCGTCCCCGCCGTGCAGTGCGGCAGCCAGCCTGGCTGGAGGACTATGCCGTCTCTCTTCCAGCCCTGCAGCGGTCCAACTACCCCCCTCATGATGCAGCTTACTTACCCGGACAACAGCGCTATCATAGCATGGAGGGAGCTTCAGAGAGATACGCCAGGATGACGCCTCTCACACCTCCAGCTCTGGGGGAAGAGCGTGGTGCAGCACAGGTAGCAGGAATTCAGCACTCAGTCTACTTACCTGAACCTGTCGCCCCCCTTTACCAGAGCACACCTGCTGTGCCACGAAGTAAGCCCATCACTGAAGCTGCGCCTGATGTCATGGCTGTTCTGCATAGGATAGTGGAGGATAACCAGAGAATGCAACAACAGATGTTGGACCTGCACAGGCGACTCGACACTAACGCTGCACTGCCACACTCACCGTCTCAACCGCCATCTGCCCCTCCTCCTTCTCTTCATATGCCTGCACCATATCCACAACTGCGTCCTATTAAGCAGGAAAGGGAGTGGTCCCAGTCCTTTGGACCGCCACCGCCACCATCTGCTCAACCCAGTGCATACATGTTGCCTCCAGGAGATGACGGTGACTGGCCACTGCCTCCACCTCCCGTAGCAGAGGAAGCGGAGCAGCCAGCCTCTCCGGTAAAGGACTTAATGGAAGAGCTTACAGCACGCCTGAGGGCATTGCACCCAGTTCAGCCGCGCCCAGTGCTGCCTCAACCTCCACCGCCAGTACCCAGGGTACTAACACCAGAGTATTGTCTACCATACACGCCATCAGCGTCAGAGTTTGGTGAGCCAATATCTGCCCCCCAGAGGGAGAGAGTGTATCGTGGGCCCAAGGCAAAAATCCCTCCATTCACCAAAGGAGATCCAAGGGAGTTCGCGAGGCTGAAGGATGCACTGGAGAATCTGCTGCCAAGGGACGCAACAGAGCGCTTTAAGTTCCAGATACTGGTCGATCACCTAAAGTATGAAGACGCTCTGCTCATCGCCGATTCATACACCAACTCCCCTCAGCCCTACACCGATACAATGGCCAGCCTTACAGAGCACTACGGACAGCCACACCAGCTGGCACTCAGGTACATCGCGGACCTGATGGACGCCCAGAGCATTGCACATGGCGACACTAAAGGCTTCAAGAGGTTCGCACTCCAAGTAAGATCACTGGTGGGCCTACTGAATCAGCTTGGGACGAGTGGACAGACCGAACTCTGTTGTGGCTCACACGTATCCCGACTCTTGTCTAAGTTGCCCCATGACATGAGGGCAGAGTTCAAGAGGTTCCTGTACCCACAGCGAGTCACCATACCTACCCTTCTGCACTTCTCTGACTGGCTCAATTACGAGTTGAAGATGCAGCAGTCTATGTGTGACCCTCGGGACCATGATGAGAAGAGCAAGGCAAAGTCTAGGACTGACCGTCGCCAAGACAGCAAGGGTGCCAAAGTCACTAGCGTTTTGCACACTACGGATCAGCCTGAAAGTGCCCCAGTAGCAGCTACGCCACCCTCCAATGCCAAGCAGTTGGACAAAACCTCATATTGCCCCTACTGCAACAACAACCAGCACTTCCTTGATCACTGTGCTAACTTTAAGCTGCTCACTGTGGAACAGAAGACGGCGTGGATCAAGACCAACAGAAGATGCTGGCGTTGTGGCAGACTGCACCAGGCCGCCCAGTGTCGTCTGAAGATGCTGTGCCAAAGGTGTAAAGGCAAACATCTGCATGCCTTACATGATGTGAATGCCAAGTCTGAAACCGATACAAAGAACCTAGCCTGCTTTGTTAGCACACCCAGTGTCAATGACGTCTTGTACTTGGACAGGCGGTCAGGCTGCAATCAGGTACTCCTGAAAGTGAGTCGAGTGTTACTGCGGAATGGCCCTCACACCCTGGAGACATATGCCATTCTCGATGATGGTTCAGAGAGGACCATTCTACTCCCAGCAGCTGCCCACAGCCTTAAGCTCACAGGCCAGCCTGAGGACCTGGCCTTGAGGACAGTCCGCCAAGATCTCAGAGTCCTGCATGGCACTACCGTGTCGTTCTCCATCTCGCCAGTGGACCAGCCAAAGCAGTCCTTCAAGATACAGCGGGCCTTTACAGCTGAGCAGTTGAGTCTGGCAGAGCATTCATACCCGGTGAAGGCTCTTCAACGAAAGCACAAGCACCTGAGAGGTATCCCATTCAAGGCTCTAGATGGAGTGCACCCGCTGCTTCTAATTGGGTCCGACCACCCTCACCTCGTCACTCCAGTGGAACCAGTGCGCCTGGGACCACCCGGAACTCCAGCAGCAGTGAAGACGAGGTTAGGCTGGACACTACAAGGGCCAGTTCTGCAGAGGAAGCCACAGCCGTCTGAACAGAGCTGCATGCATCTGTCAACCTTCTCCCCCACTGCTGAGCTCCTGCATAGTGTCGAGAGATTGTGGCAGTTGGATGTTCTCCCCTACAGGAGTGAGAAGCTGGTCACCCGCTCCAGGCAGGATCAGGATGCTATCCACCTGTTGGAAGAGAAGACCACACGCATCGATGTAGATGGTATCCAACGATACGCTGCTCCACTCCTACGGGTGAAGAATATGCCACAGCTGCATGCACCCAAAGAGGCCGTGCTGGCTAACCTCCGCAGCACAGAAAGGCGCCTACTGAAAGACACAGAGCGCGCAGTGGCATACTGTGCAGAGATCGCCAAGCTGGAGACAGCCGGCTACGCAGTCAAGGTGCCAGAAGAGGACCTCAAGAGTGCCGCAGAATCGTGGTACGTGCCGCACCACATGGTGTCCCACAACGGCAAGAACAGGATTGTCTTTAACTGTTCATTTGTGTACAAGGGAGACAACCTGAACGAGCTGCTGCTGCCAGGGCCCACTCTAAGCTCCAGCCTAATTGGTATCCTACTGCGCTTCCGAGAGCATGCCGTTGCAGTCAGCAGCGATATCAAGGGCATGTTTCATCAGGTGAGGCTACTCCCCAAAGACAAGCCCTTGCTTCGCTTTCTGTGGCGCAACCTGGAAACAGAGAAACCACCGAACACCTATGTCTGGCAAGTCTTGCCCTTCGGCACAACATGTAGCCCCTGCTGTGCTACCTTCGCGCTGCAGAAGCACGTCCTTGACCACAGCCAGCAAGACGATGATGTTCGGGTGGCCATAGAGAGGTCATTCTATGTGGATAACTGCCTCCAGAGTATTGCCTCTGTGGACGAAGCTCAACAGTTCGTGGACAAGATCACCTCACTGCTGGCTTCGGGAGGATTCGAGCTGCGTCAGTGGGCTAGTAACGTCCCTGACTCGATCAGCCACTTGCCCAGGGAAGCCAGGTCGGAGAGCAGCGAGCTATGGCTCAATGAGTCCAGTGCCGACCCGCAGGAGCTAGCTCTAGGGCTCCGTTGGCTCTGCAACTCGGACACCTTGAGGTACAAGTACCGGATGCCAGACCATCCCATACCCACGATGCGGAACATCTACAGAGTCCTGGCCCGCTTGTATGATCCCTTGGGATTCATTGTCCCTTTCACAACACGAGCCAAAGTCCTAGTGCAGCACTTGTGGGACAAGCGAAGGGAGTGGGATGATCCCTCACTTCCGGAGGATGTGCTGCAACCCTGGCTGGCATGGGAAGAGGAGCTGCAGCATCTCTCAGAGATCTCCCTACCCCGTTGTTACGTGAGCCGTGAGCTGGACATCTCAAGCTGCCAAAGAGACCTGCATGTCTTTGCCGATGCGTCCGAAAGGGCCTACGGTTCTGTAGCCTACCTGAGAACAAAGAGTCCTGATGGCCGTGTGGAGGTGTCCTTCTTGTCTGCAAGATCGCGAGTAGCCCCAAAGAAACAGCTGTCGATGCCCAGGCTCGAGTTGTGTGCTGCACTGACAGCAGCTCAGTTGGCTTCACTTCTGCAGCGAGAGCTCACATTGCCCATCAATGAAGTTGTGCTGTGGACCGATTCCACCACAGTCCTTACCTGGCTCCGTTCTGACTCCTGCCGCTACAAAGTGTTTGTGGGGACGCGGGTAGCCGAGATCCAGGACCTGACTGATGTCCAGGTGTGGAGGTATGTGGATTCGGCCAATAACCCAGCTGATGACATCACGCGAGGCAAGACGCTGCTAGAGCTGAGCGGCAACAACAGATGGAGCGAAGGCCCAGGTTTCTTACAGCAGTCGGCTGACTTCTGGCCTACAACACCTGCCACAGCAGAGCTGGAAGACACTGTTGAGGTGCGGAAACCTACAGTCTGCTGCCTCAACACAACTACTCAGAGCTCATCGCCTCCGGCCGCTCGGTTCTCCTCCTTCAAAGACATGGTCGAAACTGTTGTGCGATCCCGCCATGAGGCAGCCACTGACCAGGCCAATGTCTCGGCTGAGGACTACAGGGATGCGGAGCGAGAAGTCCTGAGACAAGCCCAGCAGGAGAGCTTCCCGGAGGAGTTCGACCTACTATGTGCTGGCAAGCCAGTGTCTATGACCAGTCGGCTACGTACTCTAGCCCCAGAGTACGATGACACCGTGTGTCTCATTCGGGTTGGAGGGAGGCTTCGCCGCAGTGAACAGCTGGACCTGGATGCCATCCACCCAGTGGTCCTCGACCCCCAGCATGAAGTCACCCGCCTCATCATTCAAGACACAGACAGGAGACTGCACCACCCTGGATCAGAGCGCTTGTTTGCAGAGCTGCGTCGCAAATACTGGATCCTACAAGGCCGTGAAGCTGTCAAGCGTCATCAGCATGCCTGCACAGATTGCCAGCAGTGGAGAGCTACTCCCTCTGTGCCCAAAATGGCGGACCTCCCACCAGCAAGGCTGCGACTGATGAAGCCCCCATTCTTCTCAACGGGAATGGACTGCTTTGGCCCCTTTACAGTGAAGATGGGCCGCCGTCATGAAAAGAGGTGGGGTATCCTGTTTAAGTGCCTCACAACCCGGGCAGTACACCTGGACATCCTGTCCAGCCTCGACACAGACTCCTTCCTAATGGCCCTCCGCAGGTTCATTGCACGGAGAGGCAAGCCTGCAGAACTCCTATCAGATCAGGGGACAAACTTCCGTGGTGGGGATCGAGAGCTGCAAGAAGCCTTCAGAGCCATGCATGCCACTCTTCAAGATCACCTGAGGAAGTACCAGATCCAGTTCCAGTTCAATCCTCCCAGCGCTCCACATTTCGGAGGTGTTTGGGAGCGGGAAGTGAGATCCGTCAAGGCAGCACTATACTCCACTATTCAGCTTCAGCCTGTCCCTGAAGAGGTTCTTAGGACAGTGCTGATAGAAGTGGAGGGGGTATTGAATTCGAAGCCTCTAGGCTATGTTTCCACAGACGTAGCTGATGTGGACCCCGTGACACCCAATCTGCTCCTCATGGGGCGGCTGGATCCCTCACTCCCCCAAGCAGTCTACACAGAGTCTGATCTGCTGAGCCGCCGCCGCTGGAAGCATGCTCAGGTGTTAGCAGATCAGTTCTGGACCCACTTCATCCAGCGTTACCTCCCGTCACTGCAGACCAGGTCCAAGTGGCACAGGGACCCACTGCAGCTGCAGCCAGGAACTGTTGTGATGGTGGTGGACCCCCAACTGCCAAGGGCCCTGTGGCCTGTGGGTCGTGTCACCAGCGTCATCCCAGGCATAGACGGACGAGTCCGCACTGCTGTCGTCCAGGTGAAGGAGAAGACCTACACCAGGCCCGTGGCACGCCTCATCGCCCTCCCTGACCTTCAGGACATGGACCCTGTCAGCCCTTCCGCAAGTGACAAATTTGATGGGACAAATTTGGGGGCGGCTGTTACAAAGGGCTGACCTGTGCCAGAGTACCTATTCTATTATTATTATTATTATTATTATTATTATTATTATTAGCCAATCAGAGAGCGCCTCCTCCCGCGCAGGCATGTGAAGGACGCCTGCCACTTTAATATTCCAGAAAAAAGTTCGGGGTGAGGTCGCCACTTTAGACTGATGAGTCAGCAGTGTTTCTAGGTTTACTTAGTGCCTTGATTTATGCCATTGGTTTCTTGTGTGCGTTCAGAAATGTAAGTACACTTACTTATTTGCTGTTTATAAGCCAGATATTCTGTTTAAACATGGCTTCATATAATTCGCGGAGGTAAATTTCTACCGCGGAATTTAGCGCGAGTTAACCGCGAGGTTATAGTCTTTAATGTTTTATCTAACATCTTGATATTGTGTATATTCATGCTTATGCTGTTGATATATGTGTAAAACGGACTTTCGTAGTAATTATTTGGCAGAGTATGGGGGGAACAGTACCGTTTTGACTTACTGTGTTTATAACTTGTAGTAGAGCATTTTGTGTTTAGCTCACTGTAGGTCAGGCTATTCATATTTCTCTGTAAAGCTATGGATGCTAATTTCTTATGTCATTATGCTTAGGAGTAATTGTTTTCCTCTATGTCATTTCTATTTCCCTTTCAGAACGACCACACACACACACACCCCACAAACTAATTAATGTCATTATTGAGTTCTTATTAATAAATCCCCAAGAACCTTATCTTCCACATCTTCAATTGTGCATTCTTACCGATGCCCCTCAGTGGCCACAACTTTCCGCAAAGAACATATCATTCACCAAAACATCCATCATAAGTAACCAGGTGGGTTTACTCCTAGGCAGAGGTTTGTTTTATTTAAAAACATCTTCCTCATGGGGCGGCACGGTGGTGTAGTGGTTAGCGCTGTCGCCTCACAGCAAGAAGGTCTGGGTTCGAGCCCCGTGGCCGGCGAGGGCCTTTCTGTGTGGAGTTTGCATGTTCTCCCCGTGTCCGCGTGGGTTTCCTCCGGGTGCTCCGGTTTCCCCCACAGTCCAAAGACATGCAGGTTAGGTTAACTGGTGACTCTAAATTGAGCGTAGGTGTGAATGTGAGTGTGAATGGTTGTCTGTGTCTATGTGTCAGCCCTGTGATGACCTGGCGACTTGTCCAGGGTGTACCCCGCCTTTCGCCCGTAGTCAGCTGGGATAGGCTCCGGCTTGCCTGCGACCCTGTAGAAGGATAAAGCGGCTACAGATAATGAGATGAGATGAGATCTTCCTCATGAAAATGAGTTCAATTATTAACTTTCTTTAAAAAAAAAAAAATCTAGTTACGGGTGTCCTTCCTATCTGCCTATAATTTGCTCAGCTCATGCACGTGTTGAACAAATGGCTTTCCACAAAATTATTCAATTCAGTTTTATTTATATAGCACTTTGACGCATCAGCTTTACGTTCGGATCAGATGACGTAAATTCAACCTGATTTTGTCATAATTGACCGTTCTAGTGAACAGATCTTGTAATGTGACGCAAAGAACAGCGATGTGGCGTCTGGGATGTTTGTCCAGCGACACCCTGACAAAGTCTATCATGTCAGGATTTTTTTTTTCTCTTGTATTTTCTTGCCTAGTTTGAAACTTCCTACAACGTGCTCCCTGATTGCCATGTTTGACAATTTCTTGACCCTCCTCCTTAAAGGAACAGTCCACCGTACTTCCATAATGAAATATGCTCTTATCTGAATTGAGACGAGCTGCTCCGTACCTCTCCGAGCTTTGCGCGACCTCCCAGTCAGTCAGACGCAGTCCGACGCGCTGTCACTCCTGTTAGCAATGTAGCTAGGCTCAGTATGGCCAATGATATCTTTTGGGGCTGCAGTTAGATGCGACCAAACTCTTCCGCATTTTTCCTGTTTACATAGGTTTATATGACCAGTGACATGAAACAAGTTCAGTTACACAAATTGAAACGTAGCGATTTTCTATGCTATGGAAAGTCCGCACTATAATGACAGGCGTACTAACACCTTCTGCACGCTTCGACAGCGCATTGATACAGAGCTCAGATATCAATGCGCTGCCGAAGCGTGCAGAAGTTGTTAGTACGCCTGTCATTATAGTGCGGACTTTCCATAGCATAGAAAATCGCTACGTTTCAATTTGTGTAACTGAACTTGTTTCATATCACTGGTCATATAAACCTATGTAAACAGGAAAAATGCGGAAGAGTTTGGTCGCATCTAACTACAGCCCCAAAAAAATACCATTGGCCATACTGAGCCTAGCTACATTGCTAACAGGAGTGACAGCGCGTCTGACTGCGTCTGACTGACTGGGAGGTCGCGCAAAGCTCGGAGAGGTACGGAGCAGCTCGTCTCAATTCAGATAAGAGCACATTTCATTATGGAAGTACGGTGGACTGTTCCTTTAAGGACATGAACGATTATTTGGTGTGGGTCAAACTTGTTTCCCAACCAAGACACGGTGAGAATTTCTGGCCCTCGGATCACCTAATCTGACATGGTGACCATCGGGAAAGAGAAAAAAATATATATATGGTGTAATCTGAGCCCGGTATTCCAGATATCCAGATATAGATCTAGGTTTATCGCTAGCAATTTATTTATTTTTTTATTTATTTATTTATTTTTTTTTGAATGGGTGAGATCCTGTTGGAATTCTGTACATTTTAACCCCATCACTGCTACGATTCTGACCCCCGACAAGACAACAGCTAGGCATTTCTTCCAAATATTTCTTCTCGTCTCTACCGTCGCTGAGTCTTTTTTGGGTCCAGGCTGCGCATGCAATTTCCTCTTGCGTATGAATGACGTTTACTGCGAAGGGATCTATAGATTTTCATAAATCAAGCTGGATAGATTTATGTGAATTGTGAGATTTCTTTACAGCAGCGTAACGTGCTGTTTGTTTCAACACCTTTTTTTTTTTGGTCAGAAATGCACAATTTGAAAGGCCTAATTTGCTGCTTTCTGAACAAAACCACAATGCAAGTTCCTTAAACCTGGTTTATTTCTCGCTAAACTCAATAATGGTAACCCTGTCCAAACACAAATTCCTCCTTATCATTTCTCATGGTCTGCATCAGTGACCTCGGCTCGTCCTGGATCCATTTGCATAAACGTCATACAAGAATTTTACGACTGTGCATGCTCCTCTTGCACTGAATGACATTTAAATCTGTCTGCTCGAACAGGACACGGCCTTGTACTGCCCACAGCAGCTCAAACTACCCACTCCGATTCATTATCAGGCTATTGTATTTGTCCCTGGACCACACTTGGTGTATCGCATTGAGTATTTTACTCTCCAGGAAATACAGTATGCCATTTCCTGTGCTGTCAGGCAGCACTGATTTAGGGTGAGGTTTTTGGTTTTCTTTTCCTCTCCTGGGTGGAAAATGGAGGAATCTCGGATTTGTGATTTAAGGTGGCCTTTTTAACCTTTGACCGCACTAACCAACGTACTGACCATACCCCAGACTTCTTTCCTTATTTTTTTTCAATTTGTAAAAACTACACACTCTTGCTTGCTGCCTTGGGCCCAAATGTGGTTGTGATGAGTGTAAATGGTTTCGCCTTTTGAAGCTTGGCTAAGAAACGGTGCGTTTTGCCCGGTGTTCTGATAAACTGTCCTACAAAGCCCCACTGCGCATGCGCAGAGCACAAAACGTCATTTCTTGGCATTTGAACAGATTTTTGTCCTACATCAGCTGTGCTATAAACGGTCCAGATTAACGGCGTGCATTCAATCTTTACTACTTAATCCGTAAGCCTGTTCAAAACAAAGAGTCGGCCATCTTGAAGTGTCTCATCTCATTATCTGTAGCCGCTTTATCCTGTTCTACAGGGTCGCAGGCAAGCTGGAGCCTATCCCAGCTGACTACGGGTGAAAGGCGGGGTACACCCTGGACAAGTCGCCAGGTCATCACAGGGCTGACACATAGACACAGACAACCATTCACACTCACATTCACACCTACGCTCAATTTAGGTGGGGTTTACATTAGACCGTATCAGCGGATCATCAGATTAACTTTTTTAAAAACGATTAGCGTGCACACAGCAACACCAATACACGATTCGCGTGCACACAGCAACGCCAATACATGGATACGCTAATCACATGACTAATTCGGCACGTAAGTTGAGAAATGTGTCAGTGCGGCTCATCGCTTCCTCCTCAGCAGCTGCGCTCCAAATCACTCCGCCCTGAACAGCGAGTGCCCTCTGGAGGGTGCGCACTCCGGCCCTGCGCAGCTCACAGAGCGCGCGAGTGTAGTGCACGAGCAGTGATTCGGGACTGAGCCGCTGTGCGCAAATCACTTACCACTTGCAAGTGGAAGGATGGCAAGCCTAAAGACCATCATAACTACACAATGGGCAGTATTTGCATCAGTATTTGCAGTATTTTCATACTTTTATACTCTTTAATGAAAGGTGATACAAGGCGGAAGTCCGCGCCGTTTTTCAGCAGTCGCGTCACATGACCAATGCCAGCGAATCAGGAAGGTGGATGTCACAGTGACGTTGCCCAATGATGACGTCAGCTAGAGCTCAGCACAGCGTATCCGCGTATTCTCAATGTTTACACAGCACCGGACCAGACACGATCTGGATTGAATACGTGGACCCTGGCGGATTCCTGTTTCCAGGCGTTTTAATGTAAACGGACAGTGCATCCGCGAAGAAAACGAGACAGATACGGTCTAATGTAAACTTGGCCTTAGAGTCACCAGTTAACCTAACCTGCATGTCTTTGGACTGTGGGGGAAACCGGAGGAAACCCACGCGGACACGGGGAGAACATGCAAACTCCACACAGAAAGGCCCTCGCCGGCCACGGGGCTCGAACCCGGACCTTCTTGCTGTGAGGCGACAGTGCTAACCACTACACCACCGTGCCTTGAAGTGTTCCAATAAAATGAAATCATTCAAAATTAGTTGTGGAAGTTTGTTTTCTGTGTGCTGTTGCGTCGCCAGACAAGGAGAACGGCTGGATGAACAGGAGAAAGGTAAAACTCGGTTATTTAACTCGAGTGGAGGTGGAGAAAATGAGTTTAATTCCAGAAATGGTGGACTGACACTTTAAGTGGAATGTTATGCTTCTCTGGGTTGGATGTGTTAAATGAAAGTAAGCTTTAAAAAAAAAAAATTATTGACTGAATGAAAACTGTATTGATGCTCCAATATGTTATGCCATTTTATGTCTTGCAATAAAAATAACATTTAATTACATTACATTGTGTAAGTGAGACATGAATTGTTCAAGTTGCTGATACTTACAAACTATGAGTAAGCTGTAGATTCTGCAAGTAAACCTTACAATCAGGAATTAGGTCCCCGTTACACAGCTGAAAGTAAGAGAAACCCAGTAGACACAACTTTGCTCCAAGTAACCTTTACTAGCTGGCATGAAGTAAACATTACTAGTTGGTTTTAAGCAACCTCAACATTCAAGTTCCAAGTAAGGATAACAAATATTTTCAGTGGAGATTACTTTTAAACGTAAAGATAACTTGAAAGAGAACAAGTTATATTACTTCATTTATTTGAGGCAACGAGTTTCCACCTTTTTTTTTTCCAAGTAAGCTTAACTTATTCTTTTTTACAGTGAGTGCAGTATATTCTGGTGGGGTCATTTGAATTGTCAAAACTTCCTACATTCATATGTTAATGTAAAGGTGTATTCTGATGGTCATTGAGTTGTCAGAAAGTCCTGCGTTCATATATTAAAGTAAAAGAATATTCTGACGAGGTCGTTTGAACTGTCAGAACGTCCTACACTCCTATTTTAATGTAGAAGCATATGTCAGAACACCCTACATTCATATATTGTAAAAACATATTCCGATGGTCATTTGAATAGTCAGAACGTCCTACTTACTGTAGAAGCATATTCTGACGGGGTCATACGAGTCGTCAGAACGTCCTGCGGCGTCATTTGAATTGTAAGAATGTCCTACACTCATATTTTAATGTAGAAGCATATTCTGAAGGGGTCGTTTGAATTGTCAGAACATCCTACATTCATTTATTAATGTAGAAGCATATTCTGATGGGGTCATACGAGTTGTGAGACCGTCCTGCGTAACGTCCTACACTCATTTTAATAGAGCAAATGGTACTTCCTAGATTCATATGAATGTAAAAGCATATTCTGACGGAGTCGTTTGAATTGTCAGGACGTCCTACATTCATATGAATTCTGACAGGGTTGGTGGACGTTGTATCAGTGTAGAAGCATGTTCTTTGCAGAGGGAAAAACCGCGAACTATGACTAAAAGTTAAAATTGAATCACACTGTAGGCTTTCCTGCAATGTAGGACTGCTCGACAGACATGTCTGACATCCCCTCCTACCGTAGGACGCTTCGCGGATGTAGGACCGTTTATCAGAACACCGGCTTTACGTTTCGTATGACTGTAGACAAGATGCAGAACATGACAGTTTATCCAGTTCAATATATGCAACTCGAAAGGTGTTCTGCAAAAATGGAGGGGGGAACATGCATATCAATACTTTTGTCTAATAAAATAAGAAAAAGAACTAATTGATTTGAAATTAATCTAAAGTGTGAATGTTTGGTTTAGATGGCACATAGATATAAATTTTACTTGTTGGTATTAATTACTCCAAACAGTCAAGGAACGAAAAACCTTTAGTTTACATGCCAATTTCAGCACTAATCGAATGCTGACATCATATATATAAATTAATTGAACTCTCCAAATAATTACTGGACTAGGTTTAGAAATGGGGGGGAAAAAAAATCATGTGTTTTGCAAAGCATTGGGTTTTACTTTTGTTGATTGTGAAGTTATTAATTGCATGAAATGTGTTCTCTATATAGAAATGGTAGTTAATTTCTAAAATATTCCACTTTGCGGCGGCACGGTGGTGTAGTGGTTAGCGCTGTCGCCTCACAGCAAGAAGGTCCTGGGTTCGAGCTCTGGGGCCGGCGAGGGCCTTTCTGTGTGGAGTTTGCATGTTCTCCCCGTGTCCGCGTGGGTTTCCTCCGGGTGCTCCGGTTTCCCCCACAGTCCAAAGACATGCAGGTTAGGTTAACTGGTGACTCTAAATTGACCGTAGGTGTGAATGTGAGTGTGAATGGTTGTCTGTGTCTATGTGTCAGCCCTGTGATGACCTGGTGACTTGTCCAGGGTGTACCCCGCCTTTCGCCCGTAGTCAGCTGGGATAGGCTCCAGCTTGCCTGCGACCCTGTAGGAGGATAAAGCGGCTTGAGATAATGAGATGAGATTCCACTTTGCATCCAGATAACATCTGGGTGTTGTTATCGTGCCATTATACAACCTTGCTGGCCTGGATTTTATGTATAGTACTATAAACTGTATTTTTGATGCTTTCCGTGCAAAAAATAATTTGTGCATGGGTTTTATTTATTTATTTTTTTTGGAAAACCAAGAACCACATTTCCAAAAATGTTTTTTGATTATAATATAAAATTAGGGCGGGGCGGCATGGTGGTGTAGTGGTTAGCGCTGTCGCCTCACAGCAAGAAGGTCCGGGTTCGAGCCCTGTGGCCGGCGAGGGCCTTTCTGTGTGGAGTTTGCATGTTCTCCCCGTGTCCGCGTGGGTTTCCTCCGGGTGCTCCGGTTTCCCCCACAGTCCAAAGACATGCAGGTTAGGTTAACTGGTGACTCTAAATTGAGCGTAGGTGTGAATGTGAGTGTGAATGGTTGTCTGTGTCTATGTGTCAGCCCTGTGATGACCTGGCGACTTGTCCAGGGTGTACCCCGCCTTTCACCCGTAGTCAGCTGGGATAGGCTCCAGCTTGCCTGCGACCCTGTAGAACAGGATAAAGCGGCTAGAGATAATGAGATGAGATATAAAATTATACACGCGTGTGGACAGAGCCTGAGTAAGCTGAGTAGCATGTTTTCAGAAATGTATCACCTTTGTTGCCTTTATAACAAGAATAATTAACTTTCCAGACCACACCCTTTCATTTAGTAGGGCGGCACGGTGGTGTAAGTGGTTAGCACGGTCGCCTCACAGCAAGAAGGTTCTGGGTTCGAGCCCAGCGGCCGGCGAGGGCCTTTGTGTGGAGTTTGCATGTTCTCCCTGTGTCTGCGTGGGTTTCCTCCGGGTGCTCCGGTTTCCCCTACAGTCCAAAGACATGCGGTTAGGTTAATATGGGACGGCCTTGGGCTGAGGTGCCCTTGAGCGAGGCACCTAACTCTCAACTGCTCCCCGGGCGCTGTTAGCATGGCTGCCCACTGCTCTGGGTGTGTGTGTGTGTGTGTGTGTGTGTGCTCATTGCTCACGTGCACGTGTGTGTTCACTGCTTCAGATGGGTTAAATGCAGAGAGGAATTTCACAAGTGTGTGATGAATAAAGTTGTGCTTTCTTTCGTTTTGTTGTGTTTATATGACTAGTCAAACCCCAGACAACGGGGTACCACAGCCTTAGATTGGTGTGTAAAGCCAATAATGGCTTTGATCATTGGATGGGATGGCGTTTGCTCGCTATAATTTAGTCATCGTGAATTGGTGCTTGACCAAAATGCGTACGAAAAATGATACTAGCCAATCTTTTTTTTTTTTTTTTTTTAAGATATTTTTTGGGCTTATTTCACCTTTATTGGATAGAACAGTGTAGAGACAGGAAATGAGCAGGAGAGGGAGAGGGAGGGATCGAGAAATGACCTCGGGTCGGAATCGAACCCGGGACCCCGGATTTATGGTGTGGCGCCTTATCCACCTGAGCCACGACGCCCCCACTAGCCAATCATTGGGTGTCTGTAGGCTCGTGTATGTGGAAGAGGGCTGATGGAGGTTTTATCTGTGTGTGTTATGCAAGCCTGTAGCACAGCATCATGAGAAGGAGTTTAGAAAAGACCGGGTTGGCTGGTGGCTTCACGTGTCTCGGAGGAAGCACGTGTTGGATTTCACACTCCCCTACTGGGAGAGCCGACCTGTGCATGGGAATTGGCAGGTGACCAAAGCTCGTGTTCCCTGTCGCTTCAACTTGGTAATAGAATTACAGGACCACAAATAGGCCTGCTAAACTGTTTGTAGATTAACTATAGGAATGTTCCTCTTCCATTTAGTGGAGTCATTTGTTGCAGGAACAGGCCTCAGACCGAGAACGATGGCTAATGTCTGAGTCAAAGCTGCACCATGTGGCGCATTTGGATGGTCATAACTGGCTGCACTTTTCACTGGGAGGAAAACAGCAGAGTTCTGTTCAAGCCTGTCGCTAAGCAATGCACCAGTCTGTGGTGGTGGTGGTGGGGGGAAAGGATGTGGTGTCTTTTTATATGCAGTGTGCAGCCTTGACTTTCAAAGAATAGCCATGTTCTGTGATTGGACCTAATGAGCTGAGAACTGGCGAGTTCTAAATTGGGAGGTGAAAGGGAGAAAATGGTCCTTTGCTGCTTTTAAAAATAGCCTTGTTCTTTTGTAATAGAGGAACTTTTTTTTTTTTAACTGAACAGATGTGCTGCATATTTTTTTTTCTATAATAAAGAAATGAAATTCCACACTGTCCTGATTTACCATTTCTGAGTTATTTGACTTACATTTGCACCAACGTGACCTGATGTTTTTGCAGTGTTTAACTTCTTCCCTTCCTTTGTCTTTCAGACATCATGACTGACCGAAAGGCCGTGATCAAGAACGCTGACATGACCGAGGACATGCAGCAGGATGCTGTGGATTGTGCCACACAGGCCATGGAGAAGTACAACATCGAGAAAGACATTGCAGCTTATATCAAAAAGGTAATCGGAGATGTTGCCCTACGTACACGTTATCTAATGACGGGCAGCTTTGCGTTTCCCGTAGAAGTGATTGATGGAGATGTGGTTCTGGGTGACGGAGTCTTGATTGGCGTATTTGGCCATCAAGTTTAATTCAGTTCCTCAAAATGTTCCTGCAAATGATGTTTTCTGTTACAATAAAAAAAAAAAGATCTAAACAGCATTTTGGAGCAATGTTCGGTAAAAATAGCGTGAGCCATAATGATTTGGGGTGCCCCCCCTTTCCCGTTTCACCAACAGGAGTTCGACAAGAAGTACAACCCCACGTGGCATTGCATCGTGGGAAGGAACTTCGGTAGCTACGTGACGCATGAAACGAAGCACTTTATCTACTTCTATCTTGGTCAAGTAGCCATCCTGCTCTTCAAATCGGGCTGAGGAAGACTTTCAACTTTCCATCGCACAAATTCTGAGCTTAAGCTCCAAACCTGGACTGTGATGCACTGATGACTGATGCCACAACACACATGTGGGCACACACACATGTAAACATAACCATACACTTGCTCACCCTGAGAAAATAGTTATGGAGGCTGTGCACAAGTGCATGGACCATGTACAATATTTAATTTCTGTATGTTGCTTTTCTGTAGTTGCTCTTGAGTTAAAGCAATTTCTTTTTTTGTAGTGTAGAATTTGTTTTTGCACTAAAATTGTATAAAATGCTTTGCTGCCTTTAAGTAATAAAGAACAATACATCCTCCATTGAGTATGCCCCCCCCCCCCCTTTTTTTCCCCTCTCCCATCTTACTTCAGTTTGTGAATTTTTATTCAAATTTTATTGCTGACTTCAGCTTTTGGGGACAGTAATAAAGTTTAGAACAGCATGGCACCGAACAGTTGAGAAAGGAAGAACAAGAGCTGGATGGAAGTCCTGGGATGAAGTATGGTCCACAACAAGGAATAAGAGTAAATTTAGGATGGATGTTGAGGCCTTATGCAACTCTTGTAGGTGTGAAGATGGATAATAAGGTTGGGGCTTTTTTTCTTTTAAGTTTTGGCTGGGCACTGCCTGTCCTGATAATTACCATCAGTTTTTCTTTAGCTAATCAGACACCATGTATGCCAACACTCTTGCCAAAGCAGTTGGGGGTTAGGTGCCTTGCTCAAGGGCACTGAAGCCATTCCTGAACCGGTCACCTTTTGGTCCCAAAGCTGCTTCTTTAACCATTAGGCCATAGCTTCCCCCCAAAGGTAGCAGGTCTGTAACAATAAAGTTCTGTGATGAAGTTCTACTGATCAGAATGCAATGAGTTCAAATGCCAGTATTGCCACTGTTGGGCCTTGGAGCAAGACTTCACTTCATAGCTGAGCCTAACCTTCTTAGCAATGCAAAGAAAATTTCAGTGTGCTATGAGTTTCTGATGCCACTGTTTTATCTTTCAATGCTCTACAGAGGGTTCATATATTTACCCATACAGGCATGAACGTGATTGCTCCTGGCCTAACAAACACACTCATCCTAGCATGCTTTCACTTTCCAAAGAGTCAAATTTAAAAAAAAAAATCCAGCCATGCTCCAAAATCTAGTACAAAGCCTTCCTAAAAGATCGGACGCAGTTGAAGCAATAAAAGTTAGAGGACCAACTTTGGAACGGAATGTTCAACCAGGGCATGTACTTATGGTCATACAGCATAGTTGTACCATGTTACCATATTTTTAAACTTTTAATTCAAGCCCTTTGGTGGTTTTCTCAGTTTAGCACCTATAAGTAATCTATCCCACCATTCCACTGATGTGCTGTATGTATATTTGGTATGATCAAGGCTGCATGTTGATGGTGTTGCTCCAGGGTTCTGATCCCTGGTTACAGTGTATGGAATTTTCCATGGTCTGCTTGTGTTTGTGTTTCTTATGAGTTCTCTGGTGTCATCCTTCTATCCAAGGTGGATTTGGCTATGCCCGATTGGCCCTAGGTATCCATCCATCCATTATCTGTAGCCGCTTATCTTTGTTCTACAGGGTTGCAGGCAAGCTGGAGCCTATCCCAGCTGACTATGGGCGAGAGGCGGGGTACACCCTGGACAAGTCGCCAGGTTACCGCAAGGCTGACACATAGACACAGACAACCGTTCACACTCGCATTCACACCTACGGTCAATTTAGAGCTGCCAATTATCCTAACCTGCACGTCTTCGGACTGTAGGGGAAACCGGAGCAAACCCACGCAGACAGTGGGCTCGAACCCAGGACCTTCTTACTGTGAGGCGACACTGCTAACCACTACACCACCTAGGTGTACATGTTCTTACGAATGGTCTGCTGAAATGAACTGGAAACCCATCCCATCCTGGGTGAATTCGCCCACCTTGTGGCCAGGGTTCCCAGGATAGGCTCTGGATTTAAGAAGAAGAAACATGCACACTTCAAGCACAGTGAAATTCATCCTCTGCATTTAACCCATGGGGTGGCAAGAAGGTCCGGGTTCGAGCCCCGTGGCTGGCGAGGGCCTTTCTGTGCGGAGTTTGCATGTTCTCCCCGTGGGTTTCCTCCGGGTGCTCCGGTTTCCCCCCCAGTCCAAAGACATGCAGGTTAGGTTAACTGGTGACTCTAAATTGACCGTAGGTGTGAATGTGATGACCTGGCGACTTGTCCAGGGTGTACCCCGCCTTTCGCCCGTAGTCAGCTGGGATAGGCTCCAGCTTCCCTGTAGAACAGGATAAACCCACGCAGACACAAGGAGAACATGCAGGCTCCACACAGAACCGCTGGGTTCGAACCCAGAACCTTCTTGATATGTTTAGCGCAATCCTGACCAATATCTCATCTCATCTCATTATCTCTAGCCGCTTTATCCTTCTACAGGGTCGCAGGCAAGCTGGAGCCTATCCCAGCTGACTACGGGCGAAAGGCGGGGTACACCCTGGACAAGTCGCCAGGTCATCACAGGGCTGACACATAGACACAGACACCTACGGCCAATTTAGAGTCACCAGTTAACCTAACCTGCATGTCTTTGGACTGTGGAGGAAACCGGAGCACCCGGAGGAAACCCACGCGGACACAGGGAGAACATGCAAACTCCACACAGAAAGGCCCTCGCCGGCCCCGGGGCTCGAACCCAGGACCTTCTTGCTGTGAGGCGACAGCGCTAACCACTACACCACCGTGCCGCCCTTCCTGACCAATATGAATAAGCAAAACTTGGGTGATTGGTGTGGCTAAATGAGCTATTATGAGAGGAAATACAGCATTATTAAATTTGTAAATCTATGATATAGTAAGTCAACCATTCATAAAATAATTTGAACATTAATAAATCGTGTTAATGTGCAGGAGAGGAATTTCCACAGCCTGAGGTAAACCAGGCCTGAGGGGGGAGAAAAAAAACAAAAAAACAACAACATTAGAGGGCGCGAGCTCGCCTGATTCTCCTCCCCCAGCGCAATGCATTATGGGATGAAATAAAACGCAGGCAGTAGGAAGCGAGTGGAAAACGCATGGAAGGTGCTGGTCGAGACGGCGCGCTAGCCAATCAGAGGGCAAGTCCAGTGTTGTGGGCGGGGCTTCGCTTTTATTCCCCGCCCCTTCTGGTGACGTAGTTGAATACGAGTGAAGCGTTTTGTGGGAGAAACGTGGAGTCTGGTGGTTTAAAAGATTCACACCTGAAGCAAAACAGCTCACTGGTACAGAACTTGTCAGAACACGGTGAGTTTGGGTTGGGTGTTGTGTGGTGTTTAATTTATCCGGCATTTTAACCCGGACAAGTTTATTAGAGAAGCGCGTGAGAGAGAGAGAGAGCATGACATGGCAGCTCAGAATCAGAACCAGAACCAGAACTCTTTTTTTTTTTTAATTGTCATTGCACAGAGTACAACGACATTGGTGAGGTGTGCATTGACTATAAAACAACAAGTAGTAAGAAGAGCAAATTAAATAGGTAGGTGTGTGTCTATAGAAATGCTTGCATGCATGCATGCATATATAATATATAACATATCCATGTGTGTGAAGAATGGGGTGCCTTTTTATATGCACTGTGCATCATTGACTTTCAAAGAATAGCCATGTTCTGTGATTTTGGACCTGAGAGCTGGTGAGTTCTAAATTGGGAGGTGAAGGAGAGAAAATGGTTCTTTGCTGATTTCAAAAATAGCCTCCTTCTCTTCTAATAGACGCACATATGCATTCTATCATAAAGAAATCCTGTACTGTCCTGATGCTTTTTTTTTTTTTATTTCTTCATCTTGTGTTTACGCCGACCTCTGTTTCTGTAACGTTAACTGACTTCCTTTGTCTTTCAGACATCATGACTGACCGAAAGGCCGTGATCAAGAACGCTGACATGACCGAGGACATGCAGCAGGATGCTGTGGATTGTGCTACACAGGCCATGGAGAAGTACAACATCGAGAAAGACATTGCAG
Organism: Neoarius graeffei; assembly: GCF_027579695.1. NCBI lineage: Eukaryota > Metazoa > Chordata > Actinopteri > Siluriformes > Ariidae > Neoarius > Neoarius graeffei. The sequence goes on from NC_083580.1 coordinate 75,999,261, forward strand.
CTTATATCAAAAAGGTAATCGGAGATGTTGCCTGACGTACACGTTATCTAATGACGGGCAGCTTTGTGTTTCCCGTAGAAGCGATTTGATGGAGATGTGGCTCTGGGTGACGGAGTCAGTGTTGCCAGATATTGCTGACGTTTTCCAGCCCAAAATATGTTCAAAACCCGCCAAAATGCACTTAAAACCACCCAATGTGGCAACACTGGATGGAGTCTTGACTGGTATTTCAAGTTTAGTTTAGTTCCTCAAAATGTTCCTGCAGGTAGTGGGTTATGATGAAAAAGGGCTTAACGGTATTTTGGAGCAATTTTTATGAGAAATATATAAGCCTTAATGATTTGATTTGATTGATTACTCCCCTTCCCCATTTCACCAACAGGAGTTTGACAAGAAGTACAACCCCACGTGGCATTGCATCGTGGGAAGGAACTTCGGTAGCTACGTGACGCATGAAACGAAGCACTTTATCTACTTCTATCTTGGTCAAGTAGCCATCCTGCTCTTCAAATCGGGCTGAGGAAGGCTTTCAATGTTCCATTGCACAAATTCTGAGCTTAAGCTCCAAACCTGGACTGTGATGCACTGATGACTGATGCCACAACACACACACACATGCGCACGTACATGTGGGCACACACACACATGTAAACATAACCATACACTTGCTCACCTTGAGAAAATAGCTATGGAGGCTGTGCATAAGTGCATGGACCATGTACAATATTTAATTTGTATATGTTGCTTTTCTGTAGTTGCTCTTGAGTTAAAGCAACTTCTTTTGCTGAGTATTTTTGCAGTGTTTGAATTTTGTTTTTGCACTAAAGTTGTATAAAATGCTTTGCTGCCTTTAAGTAATAAAGAACAGTACATCCTACATCGTGTCCCTTTTTCCTTCCTCCCATTTTAAGGTTTGTGGCTTATTTTGTCTAATTTAAATTTGATTGCTGGCTTCAGCTTTTGGAGACAGCGATGACGTTGTACTGATCAGGGGTGGGTTTCCTAAAAGCCTCTTAATGCTGAGAGCATCTTAACTAGGAGCGTGTGTTCATTGTGATGCTCACTCTGCCGTTTAAAGAGCATCTTTGTGCTGCGATGCTTTTGGGGAAACTCTCCCCAGAATGTAATGAGTTCAAATGCCAGTATTGTCCCTGTTGGGCCTTGGAGCAAGACTTCTCTGCTTCATGACTGATCCTAACCTTAGCAATGCAAAGAATTTCAGTGTACCATGTGTCTGTGATGTATCCTTCAGTGCTCTCCAGGGGGTTCACATGTTCACTCATACAGGCATGAACATGACTTGCTTATGGCTTAATAAATGTGCTCATCCTAGTGCTTTTTTTTCTTTTCTTTTTTTTTTTTTAAATTCCCCACTGCCTGAAAGGCCCAAAGGGGGATTATGTCATGGTGATGTCCATCTGTCCTGGGAAGGGTACTTGCCTTCTGAAATCAACTCTCAATTTTTGGATGAATTTCGTGAAACACTTGATTGTTACAGTGGCATGCAAAAGCTTGGGCACCCTTGCTGAAAATGTCTGTGAGCAGAAGATGAACTGATCATCAAAAGGCATAAAGGTAAAGACAAGACATTTCTTTTCAGTGTTTTATGCAAGATTTGTGTGTTTTTTTTTTTTTTTTGTACAATTGGAGAGTGAAAAAAGAAAAGGAACACCATGCAAAAGTTTGGGCACCCCAATGCATTTGAGTTCTCCGGTAACTTTTACCAAGGTTCCAGACCTTAATGAGCTTACTGAGCTGTGGCTTGTTCAAATTCTTCGTTCGGAAAGGTCAGATGATGCAGATTTCAAAGCTGTATAAATTCTCTTGACTCCTCAAACTTGTCCCTAAAATCAACAGCCATGGGCTCCTCTAAGCAACTCCGTCGCATTCTGAATAATAAAATTGATGCTCACACAGCAGGAGAAGGCTACAAGAATGTAGCAAAGTGTTTTCAGGTAGCTGCTTCCTCAGATTGTAATGTTATTAAGAAATGGCAGTTAACAGAAACAGTGGAGATCAAGGTGAGGTCTGGAAGATGAAGAAAACTTTCTGAAAGAACTGCTCGTTGGATTGCTAGAAAGGCAAATAAAAACCCCTGTTTGACTGCAAAAGACCTTCAGAAAGATTTAGCAGACCCTGGAGTGGTGGTGCACTGTTCTACTATGCAGCGACACCTGAACAAATATGACCTTCATGAGAGAGTCATCAGAAGAAAACCGTTCCTGCGTCCGAGCCACAAAATTCAGCGTCTGAAGTTTGCAAATGAACACCTAAGCAAGCCTGATGCATTTTGGAAACAAGTCCTGTGGACTGATGAAATCAAAATAGAACTTTTTGGCCACAATGTGCAAAGGTATGTTTGGAGAAAAAAGGGGGCCAAATTCCAGGAAAAGAACACCTCTCCGACTCTGAAGCATGGGTGTGGATCGATCATGCTTTGGGGTTGTGTTGCAGCCAGTGGCACAGGGCACATTTCATTGGTCGAGGGAAGCATGGATTCGAATAAATACCAGCAAACTCTGGAAGCAAACATCACACCATCTGTAAAAAAGTCGAAGTTAAAAAGAGGATGGGTCCTACAATAAGATGATGATCCAAAACACACCTCAAAATCTACAATGGAATCCCTCAAGACGCACAAGCTGAAGGTTTTGCCCGGGCCCTCACAGTCCCCTGACCTAAACATCATTGAAAATCTGTGGATGGATCTCAAAAGAGCAGTGCATGCAAGACAGCCCAGGAAAGTTGTAGAACTGGAAGCCTTTTGCAAGGATGAGTGCGCAAAAATCCCCCAGGTAAGAACTGAAAGATTATTAGCTGGCTACAAAAAGTGTTTACAAGCTGTGATACTTGCCAAAGGGGGTGTTACTAAGTACTGACCATGTCAGGTGCCCAAATTTTTGCTTCATGTCCTTTTCATTTTTTGGTATTTTACGCCTGTAAATGATGGAAATGAAAATGTAATATTGTGGAAAATATTAAAGAAATGTGTCGTCTTTACCTTTATGCCTTTTGGTGATCAGTTCATCTTCTGCTCACTTAACTATTCACAGTAACAGACATTTTCAGCAAGGGTGCCCAAACTTTTGCATGCCACTGTATATGTCAGTAATACGCATATTGCAATTTTGTTCAATTCAGTTGCATTTTCCCAGAGTTATGGCCTTATAGCATAGATATAGTTTCCAGCGGGGGATATTGTGCTCTCCGAGCATTCTTGTTTAAAATATACTGCAGCTGATATTTACTCATGGCTTAATGTACGTGTGCGTATGTTTTTTTTTTTTTGTCTTTCTTTTGATACAAACTAGATAAACATGCTATTTATACATGTATCTGTGGTTCGGTGAACCCTCAATAACCACAAATTGCTGTGAAAATCGCCTAGATTCCTTGTTCAAGGCAACAACATCACGATGTATGGTGTGTTATTTTTGACATACAATACAGTATACCACTGCTACGCAGCCATTTTCACTGACAACTTTGTGCCAATTTCTTGCCAGGTCTACGATCAGTCTGAAATGAAAAGGAGCCCTGGTGGTTCTACAAAGTGTAACGGGGACTGAAAATATCAACGTGTATTCCATGAGGAACCTGCAGATCTGTCAAAGTTATCCTTGTAGAACCTGGAGAAGATGCATAGTGATACCAAGACTTTCCAAAAGTAATGGTCATAAAATACACTAAGTTTGAAGCACACACGTGTATAGCAGGCTATAGTTTTACAATCACTCTTCACTGGAACTAAAACCTGTTCCAGCATGATAACGCCTCTGGACACAAAGTGAGCTCCATGAAGATATGGTTTGCCAAGGTTGGACTGGAAGAATTCGAGTGTCCTGTATAGAACCCTGACTTCGACACCAAGTGCACCCAGACCTCCTTATCCATCATCAGTACCAGATTTCACTAATGCTCTTGTGGTTGAATAAGTACCAATCCCCACAGCCACACCTCAAAATCTACTGGAAAGCCTTTTATAACAGCAAATGGGAGAATAAATCTGGAATACGGGGCGGCACGGTGGTGTAAGTGGTTAGCACAGTTGCCGAACAGCAAGAAGGTTCTGGGTTCGAGGCCGGCGGGGGCCTTTCTGTGTGGAGTTTGCATGTTCAGAATTACTTTATTAATCCCCGGAGGGAAATTCAAATTTGCTACCAAGCTCCTGAATCAACGAATGTCTAAAAATAGAAGATAAAATCATCTGAAAAAAAAAAGAATAAATAAAAACAATTTAAATAAGTTCAATAACTTAAGTAAAAGCAAAATGAAGTGATTTTATATACAATGATTCCTATATACATACAGTGCTCAGCGTAAATGAGTGCACCCCCTTTGAAAAGTAACATTTTAAACAATATATCAATGAACACAAACAATTTCCAAAACGTTGACAAGACAAAGTTTAATATAACATCTGTTTAACTTATAACGTGAAAGTAAGGTTAATAATATAAACTTAGATTACACATTTTTCAGTTTTACTCAAATTAGGGTGGTGCAAAAATGAGTACACCCCACAACAAAAACTACTACATCTAGTATTTTGTATGGCCTCCATGATTTTTAATGACAGCACCAAGTCTTCTAGGCATGGAATGAACAAGTTGGCGACATTTTGCAACGTCAATCTTTTTCCATTCTTCAACAATGACCTCTTTTAGTGACTGGATGCTGGATGGAGAGCGATGCTCAACTTGTCTCTTCAGAATTCCCCAAAGAAAATAATTTCTTTCCACCACAAAGGTGAAGGCTACAAGAAGATCAGCAAAGCTTTACTTATCAGTCAGAATACTGTAGCAAAAGTGGTACAAAAATTTAAGAAAGATAGAACTGCGACCATCTCACAGAGACGTCCAGGTCGTCCACGGAAGTTAACACCTCGACAGGAGCGTCTTCTGATGAGAAGGGTTGAAGAAAATTGGCATGCAAGTTCACTGCAGTTATCTAAAGAAGTAGAAAGCCAAACTGGGGCGACTTTTTCCCGTGACACAATACGGCGTACACTGCAGAGGAATGGCACGCCGTCCACGAAAGAAGCCTTTCCTAAAGCCCAGGCACAAAAAAGCCCACCTAGAGTTTGCCAGGGCCCATGCTGACAAAGATGAAGACTACTGGGACTCTATACTCTGGAGTAATGAGACCAAGATAGATGTTTTTGGAACTGATGGCTTCAAAACTGTATGGTGTCGCAAAGGTGAGGAATACAAAGAAAAATGCCTGGTCCCTACAGTGAAACATGGTGGTGGCAGCGTCCTTATGTGGGGCTGCATGAGTGCTGCTGGTGTCAGGGAGCTGCATTTCATTGATGGCATCATGAATTCACAGATGTATTGCTCTATACTGAAAGAGAAGATGCTACCATCACTCCGTGCCCTTGGTCGTCGTGCACTTTTCCAACATGACTAAACACACATCTAAGGCCACTGTTGGATTTCTGAAGAAGAACAGGGTGAAAGTGATTCAGTGGCCAAGTACGTCTCCTGATCTGAACCCAGTCGAACACCTATGGGGAATTCTGAAGAGCCAAGTTGAGCATCACTCTCCATCCAGCATCCAGTCACTAAAAGAGGTCGTTGTTGAAGAATGGAAAAAGATTGACATTGCAAAATGTCGCCAACTTGTTCGTTCCATGCCTAGAAGACTTGGTGCTGTCATTAAAATTCATAGAGGCCATACAAAGTACTAGATGTAGTAGTTTTTGTTGTGGGGTGTACTCATTTTTGCACCACCCTAATTTGAGTAAAACTGAAAAATGTGTAATCTAAGTTTATATTATTAACCTTACTTTCACGTTATAAGTTAAACAGATGTTATATTAAACTTTGTCTTGTCAACATTTTGAAAATTGTTTGTGTTCATTGAGATATTGTTTAAAATGTTACTTTTCAAAGGGGGTGCACTCATTTATGCTGAGCACTGTATATTGCACCTGAGTTAAGGATACGTGGTAAGACAGTGTACCACAGTTATACAGTGGCATTGTACAGCTTGAGTGCAACAGGTAGGAATGATTTCCCGTGTCTCGCAGCGTGGAAGAATCAGCCGTTTACTGAACGTGCTCCTGTGGCTGATCAGCTCCTCATGTAGAGGGTGGGAAGGACAGATTGTGTTTATTTTGGACAGTGTCCTCTTCTCCAACACCACTGTCAGAGAGTCCAGTTCCACGCCTACAACATGGCCGGCCTTCCTGATGATCAAAGACTACGTTCAGACCGCACCCTGAAACGACCCATATCCGATTTTTTTGCCCATATGCGACCTGTATCCGATTTGTTATTGACAATCTGAACGACACACATCCGATTTTTTCACATGCGACCCAGGCCGCTTGGATATGTGGTCCTAATTCCGATGCATATCCGCTATTTTCACATGCGACTGCAGTCTGACCGGACAGGTCGCATTCATGCGACCTACACGTCATCAACAAGAGACAAACGTCACTATTCTGCGTTGGCTAATCCCGCCTCTTTGGTGGAAAACAACAACATTTGTACAGTTTTCAGAATTTAAATAGACTTTTATAGAATTGATCAAGCTAATGGTGGATTTGGTAGGGACCTGGATGTTGATCTGTTAGCCTGATTAAATAAAACAGTTTCTATAACTGATTTATAACTTAAACCATCCTGTATTACAAGATTATAAGATTGTTCTGGAAATTTCCAGTAATTTGACACCTTCGGTCTCATTAGTCTGCTGCCCACATTAATCAGATTATTGTGTGAGTTTCGCCGCCGCCACAAAAACCACATCGCCAGGTCTCGCCTCATCTCCATGCTTTACTTGCAAACTTGAAGAGTGCGCTTTTTTTTGTTTACGTATTACGTAGATGTGCTTATTACGTGTCAATTTGCGCATGCGGGACACTTTTGGGTCGTTTTCCGTTCATATTGGAGATCGCATACAAGTCTCATATAATTGGTAATGTGAACGGCCTAACAAAAAAATCGGATTTCACAACAAATCGGATATGGGTCGTTTCAGGTTGCAGTCTGAACGTAGTGTTAGTGTCCTTCACCTTCAAGCCGCTGCCCCAGCAGACAACAGAGTACAGGATGGCGCTGGCCACCACAGTCTCATAGAACATCCGCAGCATCGTTCGGCAGATGTTGAAGGATCTCAGCCATCTCAGAAAATAGAGACGGCTCTGACCCTTTTTGTATACAGTGTCCACGTTTTTGGACCAGTCCAGTTTATTATCCAAGTACACCCCCAGGTACTTATATTCCTCCACCACGTCCACACTGACCCCTTGGATGTTAACAGGGGTCACCGGAGCCCCGATTCTCTTCAGATCGACCACCAGTTCTTTTCTTCCTGCTCCATGTGACAAAGTTGTCCACCACCATCCTGTATGCGCTCTCATCACCACCGGTAATACGTCCAACCACTGCAGAGTCATCAGAAAATTTGTGGAGGTGGCAGGTCTCCGTGCAGTAGTTGAAATCAGTGGTGTAGAGAGTGAAAAGGAAAGGAGAAAGGACAGTCCCTTGCTGAGCCCCGGTGTTGCTGATCACTCTGTCCGACACACAGCACTGCAAGCGCACGTGCTGTGGTCTGCCAGTCAAATAATCCACAATCCAGGACACCAGTGGGGCATCCACCTGCATCGCTGTCAACTTCTCACCCAGCAGAGCCGGCCAGATGGTGTCAAAAGCACTGGAGAAATAAAAAAACATGATCCTCACAGTGCTGGCTGGCTTGTCCAGGTGGCCGTAGACTTTGTTGAGCAGGTAGATGATTGCGTCCTCTACTCCAAGACGGGGCTGGTAGGCGAACTGAAGGGGGTCAAGAAATGGTTGGACCATAGGCCGGATCTGCTCCAGGATGAGTCTCTCAAGGGTCTTCATGATGTGTGACGTCAATGCCACGGGCCTGTAGTCTTTGAGGTCACTGGGACGCGGCTTCTTCGGTACAGGGATGAGGCACGTGTCTGCGTGCGTTTCCCCCAAAGACATGCGGTTAGGTTAATATGGGACGGCCTTGGGCTGAGGTGCCCTTGAGCGAGGCACCTAACTCCCAACTGCTCCCCGGGCGCTGTTAGCATGGCTGCCCGCTGCTCTGGGTAAGAAAGGAAAAAGAAAGCACAACTTTATTCATCACACACTTGTGAAATTTCCTCTCTGCATTTAACCCATCTGAAGCAGTGAACACACACCCAGAGCAGTGGGCAGCCATGCTAACAGCACCCAGGTGCCTCGTTCAAAGGCACCCCAGGCCATGTTAACCTAACCACATGTCTTTGAACTGTGGGGGAAACCCATGCAGAGAACATGCAAACTCTACACAGAAAGGCCCTTGCCAGCTGCTGGGTTTGAACCCAGAATCTTCTTGCTGTGAGGCAACTGTGCTAACCACTACACCACCATGCCACCCTAATGTGTGTGTGTGTGTTCACTGCTTCAGATGGGGAGAGGAATTTCACAAGTCTGTGATGAATAAAGTTGTGCTTAATAGGATGTTCAAAAAAAAAAAAAAAAGCACATTTGGTCAGGTGTGCACAAACTTTTGGCCATAATGGGAAATATCCAGTACAATCATGAAAACAAAAAAGTTTAAATTAAAGGATAACACTAGCTAGGACAGGGAGGCACAGCAAGAAGGTCCGGGTTCGAGCCCCATGGCCGGCGAGGGCCTTTCTGTGCGGAGTTTGCATGTTGTCCGCGTGGGTTTCCTCCGGGTGCTCCGGTTTCCCCCACAGTCCAAAGACATGCAGGTTAGGTTAACTGGTGACTCTAAATTGAGCGTAGGTGTGAATGTGAGTGTGAATGGTTGTCTGTGTCTATGTGTCAGCCCTGTGATGACCTGGCGACTTGTCCAGGGTGTACCCCGCCTTTCGCCCGTAGTCAGCTGGGATAGGCTCCTGCGACCCTGTAGAAGGATAAAGCGGCTAGAGATAATGAGACGAGATAACACTAGCCAGGACAAATTATATCCATAATTTGGTGTTTTATTTTACCGACTTTTAGTTTGAAAATGATGCACTTCCGGTTTACACCGGAAGTAGATTGCAGTTACCATAGCAAACCCGCTATTTGTGTCCTTTTCAAAATGGCTGCTGGAGTAACTTCATTTGACTCGAGCTCATTTGGAGGTTGTGATAAAGATTTACCAGGATTTCAGCCCGCATCTTCTTCCACTCAGGCGGCACGGAGCACTTTAGTGTCGGCGGAAGTTCAGTTCAGTCGCTGCTTCAACAAACTAAAAGTCCTGAGAGCCTCCGACAGTCCGGGTTTCAGAACCGAGCTGAACCTGCTGTTCGACCAGCTGATCTCTGAAAACTACAGCAGCAGCTTCACAAATGAAAACATACGACCACAAGTACTTCAATATTTCACTCACTCACTTTATGTTTTGTTTAACTCACTCACTCACTAGCTGGTGATTTGAAACAGGGCCTCCATCTGCTGTTAAAACATCATGTGGCTGAATTTTTCCATCACTTCCTCGTTTTCTGTAATATTATCCTCCTCCCTTCCATAAACTCCAGTTAGACTTAAATACCAACCTACCAGAGATATTTCTGAAGCTTACATTCACATTTCATAAAATAATTTCTTAACATTAAAGCAAATCTGGACTAGAAGGTGCCTTTGCAATTATATCGTGTACACAGAGGATGTTACACAGTTGTGTGAAAATAGATATGAAATTTATCTTCGAGTGCTGAATGGATATTTCATGAGTGATGCATTTTTCAGCACGAGAAGATAAACTTCATATCTTCGCACCACTGTGTAATGTTCTTTACATCGTCTAGACACAAGTTAATCAGAAGAATTTTCATTTGGACCCATCTCATCTCATTATCTCTAGCCGCTTTATCCTGTCCTACAGGGTCGCAGGAGCCTATCCCAGCTGACTACGGGTGAAAGGCGGGGTACACCCTGGACAAGTCGCCAGGTCATCACAGGGCTGACACATAGACACAGACAACCATTCACACTCACATTCACACCTACGCTCAATTTAGAGTCACCAGTTAACCTAACCTGCATGTCTTTGGACTGTGGGGGAAACCGGAGCACCCGGAGGAAACCCACGTGGACACGGGGAGAACATGCAAACTCCGCACAGAAAGGCCCTCGCCGGCCACGGGGCTCGAACCCGGACCTTCTTGCTGTGAGGCGACAGCGCTAACCGCTACACCGCCGCGCCGCCTTCATTTTGACCCGCTTCACCATTTTGACAACTCGCGTCCAGTCAGTGGCAAAACACTGGGAGTGAAATATCAGGAATTATTATTCAGTGGCATGCAAAAGTTTGGGCACCCTTGGTGAAAATGTCTGTTACTGTGAATAGTTAAGTGAGCAGAAGATGAACTGATCACCAAAAGGCATAAAGGTAAAGACGAGACATTTCTTTAATATTTTCCACAATATTACATTTTTATTTCCATCATTTAAAGAAGAAGAAACGTTTATTTGTCACATGCACACTTCAAGCACAGTGAAATTCATCCTCTGTATTTAACCCATCTGAAGCAGTGAACACACGCACACACTCAGAGCAGTGGGCAGCCCCACACTACAGCGCCCGGGGAGCAGTCAGGGGTCAGGTACCTTGCTCAAGGGCACCTCAGCCCAAGGCCGCCCCACGTTAACCTAACTGCATGTCTTTGGATTGTGGGGGAAACCGGAGCACCCGGAGGAAACCCACGCGGACACGGGGAGAACATGCAAACTCCACACAGAAAGGTCCTCGCCGGCTGCTGGGTTCGAATGAATGGTTGCCCTGTGAGGCGACCGTACTAATCACTACACCACTGTACTGTACCGCCCCATTTTACAGGTGTAAAATACCAAAAAATGAAAAGGACCTGAGGCAAAAGTTTGGGCACCCTGCATGGTCAGTACCTAGTAACGCCTCCTTTGGCAAGTATCACAGCTTGTAAACACTTTTTGTAGCCAGCTAATAATCTTTCAGTTCTTACCTGGGGGATTTTCACACATTCGTCCTTGCAAAAGGCTTCCAGTTCTACAAGTTTCCTGGGCTGTCTTGCATGCACTGCTCTTTTGAGATCCATCCACAGATTTTCAATGATGTTTAGGTCAGGGGACTGTGAGGGCCAGGGCAAAACCTTCAGCTTGGGCCTCTTGAGGTATTCCATTGTAGATTTTGAGGTGTGTTTTGGATCATCGTCTTATTGTAGGACCCATCCTCTTTTTAACTTCAACTTTTTTACAGATGGTGTGATGTTTGCTTCCAGAGTTTGCTGGTATTTATTCGAATCCATGCTTCCCTCGACCAGTGAAATGTGCCCTGTGCCACTGGCTGCAACACAACCCCAAAGCATGATCGATCCACACCCATGCTTCAGAGTCGGAGAGGTGTTCTTTTCCTGGAATTTGCCACCCTTTTTTCTCCAAACGTACCTTTGCACATTGTGGCCAAAAAGTTCTATTTTGATTTCATCAGTCCACAGGACTTGTTTCCAAAATGCATCAGGCTTGCTTAGGTGTTCATTTGCAAACTTCAGACACTGAATTTTGTGGCTAGGACGCAGGAACGGTTTTCTTCTGATGACTCTCTCATGAAGGTCATATTTGTTCAGGTGTCGCTGCATAGTAGAACAGTGCACCACCACTCCAGGGTCTGCTAAATCTTTCTGAAGGTCTTTTGCAGTCAAACAGGGGTTTTTATTTGCCTTTCTAGCAATCCAACGAGCAGTTCTTTCAGAAACTTTTCTTCATCTTCCAGACCTCACCTTGATCTCCACTGTTTCTGTTAACTGCCATTTCTTAATAACATTACGATCTGAGGAAACGGCTACCTGAAAACACTTTGCTACGTTCTTGTAGCCTTCTCCTGCTGTGTGAGCATCAATTATTTTATTATTCAGAATGTGACGGAGTTGCTTAGAGGAGCCCATGGCTGTTGATTTTAGGGACAAGTTTGAGGAGTCAGAGAATCTATACAGCTTTGAAATCTGCATCATCTGACCTTTCCTAACGAAGAATTTGAACAAGCCCCAGCTCAAGAAGCTAATTAAGGTCTGGAACCTTGGTAAAAGTTACTTGAGAACTTAAATGTATTGGGGTGCCCAAACTTTCGCATGGTGTTCCTTTTCTTTTTTCACTCTCCAATTGTACAAAACAAAAATAATACACAAATCTTACATAAAACGCTGAAAAGAAATGTGTCGTCTTTACCTTTATGCCTTTTGGTGATCAGTTCATCTTCTGCTCACAGACATTTTCAGCAAGGGTGCCCAAACTTTTGCATGCCACTGTACATCCAGGACACTTTTTCTATGGAATAAAAACGTGTTCTATTCCCTTCTAGCAGGTTTCGTTCATTTGGTTTGACAGCATGCGATATTGTCAGCATATCGCTTATCCTACATGTATTACGGTACGTCACTCTATCCAATGGAGAATGAGCATTGAATATGGTTTACGATATTGCATGGTCGTCAAGACAACATGACGTCATACGTCAGGGACGTAAAACTTTCGCACTTGAGCGACCGGGACAATTTGTAAACAAGCATGGCCGCCAGGTTTGCTTTGTTACAAAATACGGAAGATGTTGAGAGAATTTTGAAAGAGAAAGACGCGTTGAACACCCGAAAGGAATGTGTATGTATAATAATAATAATAATATTGGCTGGCTTTTTTACGTGGTATATCAGATATATTCCATTCAGCTACTCGTCTTCGACTCGTTCAGTATCATGCTAGCTGAATGGAATATATCTGATATACCACTCAAAGCCAGCCAATATTATTTAAATATATCACTCAGATCCGCGATGTATTTCATTTGAAAAATGTGAGTTTATCAACACGACAAGATAAACTTCCTATCTTCAAGCCAACATGTGATTTTCTTTTTATTATATTGACACATTCACAAACAAAAAGTGCCCAAATTTATCAAAACAGTTCATCAATGTAATCACGACTGACATGTAGAGATTTATATCACGGTTTTGGTTCTCCGTGTTCCGGATGGAGCTCGTATGAAAAATACGAGTGGTGTATTTCCGGGTGTCTCCCATTACCCGGTACGGAAAGTATGAACCGGAACGGGACGGTCCATTACAATAACATTACCTTTTCTAAATATTCAAGGGTTTCATACTTAACTTCTTGTACTCACACGTATCACTCATGTATTCTTTGATTATCCAGTATTATTATATCCCTTCACATCGTATTAACGTTATATTCACGATATTTTCAATCGAAATTGATCTAAAAGCCCGGAACTCCAATTACGGAATATACCTCGGCGTGACATCACACTGAAATCCGTGTTTATATGTTTTGACAATGAAACAGCTAAACAATATATTTTGTTTTCTTCTAACTTTATTTATCATACATGACGGGACGGGTTCATCTATAAAGGCAGGATGATTAATGTAAGTACCGATTAATAAAATGGTGGACATGACGGATGTCTCTGTGAAACTGGAACAACAAAGTTAAAGTGCCATTCCACCATTGGATGTATTCTTTGGCATAAAATACAATATATTTTATGACAACATGACTAGACAGAGAAATCTTTTAGCTTCAAAATGATATATCAAACATAATTTTTTGACAACGACAAGTATATTCATTTTGCGACCAAAGTCACCTACCCTTTTAATTTCCGCGCGGTAGTGAAACGTGATGTCATCGGCAGGTTCCCCTTCTTGTGTACCACGTGTCGGTCTATTTTTAGACCAGGAAACCCCCAAAGTGAGAGAGTCATTTCTCCTCGTATATGGGGGCCAAAAAAATTGCGAAAAATTTTGAGTTAGTCTTTCAGTTAGCTAGATTTATTGGTATTATTTTTATTGCGTTCTATCCGCCATTGCTGATAATGTGTGCCACGTCACACGTCACGTGGTACACAAGAAGGGGAACCTGCCGATGACATCACGTGCGGAAATTAAAAGGGTAGGTGACTTTGGTCGCAAAATTAATATACTTGTCGTTGTCAAAAAATGATGTTTGATATATCATTTTGAAGCTGAAAGATTTCTCTATCTAGTGATACCGTTTATATATGTTGTCAAAATATATTGTATTTTATGCCAAAGAATACATCCAATGGTGGAATGGCACTTTAAGATTATACAGTAGGGTGCATCAGTTGCCCTCACTTTCATAAAATCTGATGCATTTTTGTTTGGGTGTTCCTTTTCACCAATAAAGACATCCTGTAAAATTTTTTGACCGTATTCAAAAGTCTAATGGTGGCACCATGAGGTTCATTTTTTGCCAAAAAATGCTCATTTTATGTTTTCGCGTAAGGTTTGAATCACAATGTTGGACTCCATTTATTGATTTCTTGTGAGCCAGAGATCATGTTAAGAACCTTTGCAAGGGATTGAGAAGCATTAATGTGATTCATAATACATTTGTATTGTTTAAAAGTAGTTGAACAATGATTCAATGAACAGCTAAAACTCAAACTGTGCTTGATAATATATTTAGAATATGTACTAAAAATGTGGATCTAAGATATTTGGTATACTCTATAAGGTGCCATCATGAAAAGTGATCGAAATTTTGTCATAAAAGTCATAAAATAGCAGCTTTTTCCATAACTTTGAGCTCCTGGTGCCACCATTAAACTTTAGAATTTTGTCAAAATATTTCACCCAGTGTGTTTTCTTACCAAAAGGAACATAAAAACAAAAATGCATCATGATCGGAGGAACTTTTCATTTTTAGGGGGCAACTGATGCACCCTATTATACATTATGTAAATAAATGTCACAAAAATCGTATTGCGGGACGGACGGAACACGTGTTATACATCGGACGGAACGGCATATAAAAACCCGGAAGGCAAATATAAGAAAATACGTGACACCACATTAAAATACGTGACGGTACTGTTCCGTCCCGTTCTGTTCTGGGAGATGCGTATTTCCGAGTAAAACACTCGCGTCTATGTTATATAATATAAAGTCGTATCACGATATTTTACAGAGCATTTTTTTTTTCCCCCGACCGAGGCTAGCTTTTCAAAATTGATCAGATTTCATATTAAAACAATGAAGTAGAGCTCTTAGTATTAAGGAATCATCGGTTTTATCTGGTTATTGTAAATTATAGCACAGAAACGTTGACTGGTTTGTGTCGTATCGGCTATTTACAAGTATTTAAAAGTCAATTGTTTTGTCTCGAGCTGTTCATGTGTTTGTCACCCTGTAAAATACCAGAGCTAATTTATTTCAGAGTACAGACGGGACAGTATTTGTGCCGTTTCACAATCAGGATCTTTTGAACTGGAAATGAACTGCACAGAATTTCAGAGCTACAGGTCGTACTGTATGTATACTGGGTGTGTTACTGCGGTGAGAAGAGGCGTACAGTGTATTTCTAAAACTGACAGAGGTGGACAAAGAACCCAACTTCATTACTTAAGTCAAAGTACAGATCCCTCTGGTCAAATGTTACTCCGATACAAGTGAAAGTTCTCCAGTCAAATTGTTACTTAAGTTAAAGTACTGAAGTACTTGCTTTTAAAAATACTTAAGTATTAAAAGTACATTTTCTGTCACCGCATTGTTGTATTATTCCCACAACGCTTATAATACCTCATGCCTCTGAAGCAACCTACTGGATTATTTTGTGAATTCTTAAAATGAATGCATGCTGTGCCATCATGGTGGTTTAACGTTAAGCTAGCTAGTCAGTGAAACTCCACCTGACATGCTGATCTGATCTGATCTGATGATGCCCTTTATTGTCACTACTAGTCACATGTACCAGCGAAATTAGCCGTCAACCTGTCCGTACATATACAACATACAATTGACATAGGGTAGACAGGACAGGAAGACAGGGATGAAGATAAAAAGGAAACACAACATGAGGAGAGATAAGGAAAAAAAAGAACACCCCCCACTATGCTCCTGTCAGGAGTACAGTGTGGGAACATTTAAAAAACCTTTGCATAAGCACACAACAACACAAGTACACTTTAAACATGGGACTTGAGGGGGGGAATCAGGGGTAAGGGGAGGTGAGGGGGGAGGGGAGGAGGTAATCCAGTGTAAGCAAGCAGCCGGCAGTGACCTTCAGGGGGAAATGTTTTCTCAGCAACGGCCTAAACCAAGGCCGGAGCTGTCTCAGGGCGCCGAATCTCGATAAGATATGAATTGTTTGGTCTTTCCAGACGCAGTCTTTGCACGTCCACACCGCTCATCCATATCGGTCCATTCCGTCCATTCTATTCAAATTCAAATTGATCTCCGAAAAACGTATTCCTTGCAAAGCTGAAAGCTGCTCCGAGATGATAACCATTTTGTGGTTAAAGTTCTGAATGTCCACAGTCTGAGTGCCAACAGCTTTGCCCACCACTCCAATCATATAGGGCAGCTTGGTGGGGCTTTGAACAGCTGTCACTGTTGTCTGATTTCCTCGATATACCAGGGCAATGCCTAATCCAATCAGCAAAAGTCCTGTAATCATGGTTCCGAATAGGTAGATATCTTCAATGTCCTCCACAGAAAGAATCGCCAGGCACATGACCCGCCACCGCTCCCACGCGTCCATCGTGTAACCAGCTGCAAATGTTCCGGCAGGACAAACGGGTTCCCCCGAACCCAAAAACTGTATCAATTTCGTTAGGAGACCAGTTTATCAATTCCATACTTTTTAGTTTAGAAAGTAATGCAGGGAGAGTCTCTTCAAAAGTACAGCAGACGAGACAAGACACAGAAGCACAAGCAGGGAAAAAAATGAGGGAGAGGGAGAGCAGAAAATGCGACCGCCTTCCGTGGAAGCACGGAGAGAAAAAATGCTAGCAAACTCTTTTCAAACTCAAAATCATATTGGGTAGCTAACGCTACTAGAAAAGAAAGATTTCTACATTCTGTTTATTTGGCAAGATTATGCTAAAACATATTTCTGAAATAGTGGTTTGGAGTGTCTCATGTGTAAGCCATCCGTCTTTATCAAATCATTCAATGTAAAGGATTTAATTTTTCTTTTAATTTTTTTTACAGGATGTGTGTGCGCTGCTTGTGCACGCAAGCCAATTGGTGAATCACAGCCAAGAACACCTCGTTGTCAAACTGTGCCAGTTGATTCACCAGCTTCTGAACCAGCTACAGGTATGTCATGATTGTAAAGAGACAAACGTCGCTCTGGGTGCCGTGGTGGTGCGGGGAACATCGTTGCCGGATCACAGCAATCCTGAGATCACGTTACTGTCTGTGTCCACTTTCATGTGTCCAAATGAGGTTCTGTAGGTGTTCTCCATTTCCGTGAACGTGTGCAAATTCCTTTCTCGTGCCTAATGTTCCATGGATCGACCAGGATAAAGCAGCTACTGACCCTGCAGGAACTAATAAACTACAGTGCCTTGCAAAAGTATTCATACCCCTTGAACTTTTTCACATTTTTCCACCTTACAACCACGAACTTAAAAGTTTTTTACTGAGATTTTCTGTGACAGACCAACACAGAGTAGCACGTAATTGTGAAGTGAAACGAAAATGATAAATGGTCTTCAAAATTTTAAACAAATAAAAATCTGAAAAATGTGGTGTGCGTTAGTATTCAGCCCCCTGTACTCTGATACCTCTAAATACGATCCAGTGCAATCAACTGCCTTCAGAAGTCATCTAATTAGTTAATAGAGTCCTACTGTGTGTAATTTACTCTCAGCATAAATACACTTGTTCTGTGAAGGCCTCAGTGGTTTGTTAGAGAACACTGAAGAACAAACAGCATCATGAAGACCAAAGAACTCACCAGACAGGTCAGGGATAAAGTTCTGGAGAAGTTTAAAGCAGGGTTAGGTTATAAAAAAATATCCCAAGCTCTGAACATCTCAAGAAGCACTGTTCAATCCATCATTCAAAGATGGAAAAAAGTATGGAACAACTGCAAACCTACCAAGACATGGCCGTCCACCTAAACTGACAGAGCGAGCAAGGAGAGCACTGGTCAGAGAAGAAGCCAAGAGGCCCATGATCACTCTGGAGGAGCTGCAGAAATCCACAGCTCAGGTGGGAGAATCTGTGCACAGGACAACTATAAGTCGTACACTCCACAAATCTGGCCTTTTTGGAAGAGTGGCAAGAAGAAAGCCATTGTTGAAAGACAGGCATAAGAAGCCATGTAGGGGACACAGCAAACATGTGGAAGAAGGTGCTTTGGTCAGATGAGACCAAAGTTGAACTTTTTGGCCTAAATGCAAAGCGCTATGTGTGGCAGAAAACTAACACTGCTCATCACCCTGCACACACCATCCCCACTGTGAAACATGGTGGTGGCAGCATCATGCTGTGGGGATGCTTTTCTTCAGCAGGGACAGGGAAGCTGGTCAGAGTTGATGGGAAGATGGATGGAGCTAAATACAGGGCAATCCTGGAAGAAAACCTGTTGGAGGCTGCAAAAGACTTGAGACTGGGAAGGAGATTCACCTTCCAGCAAGACAATGACCCTAAACATACAGCCAGAGCTACAATGGAATGGTTTAGATCAAAGAATATTCATGTGTTAGAATGACCCAGTCAAAGTCCAGACCTAAATCCCATTGAGCATCTGTGGCAAGACTTGAAAATTGCTGTTCACAGACGCTCTCCATCCAATCTGGCATGAGCTTGAGCTATTTTGCAAAGAAGAATGGGCAAAAATTTCAGTGTCTAGATGTGCGAAGCTGGTAGAGACATACCACAAAAGACTTGCAGCTGTAATTGCAGCAAAAGGTGGCTCTACAAAGTATTGACGCAGGGGGGCTGAATACTAATGCACACCATATTTTTCAGATTTTTATTTATTTAAAATTTTGAAGACCATTTATAATTTTCGTTTCACTTCACAATTATGTGCTACTCTGTGTTGGTCTATCACATAAAATCTCAATAAAAAACTTTTAAGTTTGTGGTTGTAAGGTGGAAAAATGTGAAAAAGTTCAAGGGGTATGAATACTTTTTGAAGGCACTGTAGATGGAAACTCTGACTAAAATCACAGTAAGTTGCGCTAGCTGTTACAAACCAGGACGTCTGGTCACCGTACCCTATAGATCTGGAACGGTAAGAGATAGAGAATAACGCTTCGTTAAAAAAATCCTGTTTTTCATGGATCATTCCGGATCAGTGATCCAGATCAGCACCAAAAGTCAGCAAAGTAATTCAGCCCAGAGGTATTCTTCATGTGAAATTTGGTGATGATTGGTTGAAAACTAAAGGAGAAATAGCATCCTAAAAACATTAGGAGAATAATAATAATAAGAAGAAGAATAAAGTAGAAAGATCCTGAGTGAAGGGAACAATTTGCCGCAGCGCTGCTAGCGCAAATTAATAAACATCGATATTAAGTTCAGGCGGCACAGTGGTGTAGTGGTTAGCGCTGTCGCCTCACAGCAAGAAGGTCCGGGTTCGAGCCCCGTGGCCGGCGAGGGCCTTTCTGTGTGGAGTTTGCATGTTCTCCCCGTGTCCGCGTGGGTTTCCTCCGGGTGCTCCGGTTTCCCCCACAGTCCAAAGACATGCAGGTTAGGTTAACTGGTGACTCTAAATTGAGCGTAGGTGTGAATGTGAGTGTGAATGGTTGTCTGTGTCTATGTGTCAGCCCTGTGATGACCTGGCGACTTGTCCAGGGTGTACCCCACCTTTCGCCCGTAGTCAGCTGGGATAGGCTCCAGCTTGCCTGCGACCCTGTAGAAGGATAAAGCGGCTACATGAGATGAGATGAGATTAAGTTCATCCATTGTTTGAAGTCTTAGACTTTTGTTTGTTTGTAGGTTATTGTGGATGAACAGGCATTGGATGCACTTGTGTCATACTGTATACGCGCTCTGCACACATGCAGCCCATGGACACACACCGAGGTCTTGCTCGCGCTCTCCTCAGTGCTGTACGCCAACGGAGCCAGGTGTCACCGGGTAAGGCTCATTCAGACATGGAGTCTCTTGATTTCGTCTGTCTGTCTGGCCTGTTAGCTTTAGCTCGCTCTTGTTTCTTCAGCACCTTCCAGATCTTCTTGGGCAGAATGGTATTCTTCTGAAGTATGGTGACCCTGGTCAGAGTGATGTCGAGCTCAGACGCTCTGCTGTACACTGCGTGGCCAACCTTTGTATCAGGTTAGTAACTTCAAGTTCAGAGATTTATTTTATCCAAAAGCAAAGCTGACATATGGCTGTATTCCTAATAAAATTCCTACATCGATATATGTTGTAGGTCAGGTGAAATTTTTCAACCTAGGTTTGAATTTTTAACCCAGTTCATAATTTGCTACTTGTATTAGGGAGACTTGCGATATCTCGGGTTCAGTTTAAGGTTAGGATTTGGGAAGACTTTGTATTTTAAGACTGGACTCATTCATAAATTGAAAATATATATCATTCTTTCCATCGCATTTGTCACTGGTCTAGTGGTTAAAGTGTTGGGTTAGGAATCAGAAGGTTATAAGTTCAAATCCTGGTTGAGTATGAAAAAAGATATGTAAAAAATGCTACTTGGGTAGATAGGAATAGGTAGACAGACAGACCAGAGGAAATACTCGGTAGATGTAGACAGAGAGGAAGTGGATGAAAGAAAGGGAGATGAAAGAAGTGATATAAAATCCCTTTCAAGAACCTTAGATAATCCAAAATTTTGCCAATGATGAACTAGGTTAAAATTTTAACCCAGGTCAAAGGAAATCACCTAGGTTGAAATTTTTTGACCTGTAACATATTCCTCATACTTTATCACATGGTGTCCCTCAGGGCTCAGTTCTGGGTCTGCTGCTGCTCTTTAGTTTTGCACCCGGAAAAATAAATATTAGATGAAACAGCGGTCTTAAAATATTCTGTGGCTAAACAGAAGTTCATGTTATTGGAAATAACCTGTAAAGAATGTACATTATAAGCTCTGTCTCTCAAGAATCTAGGAATTAGTGACCGAAACAGATTGCTAACACCTTTGAACTTCAATCGATCGAACTGCTTGTACATGACTTCATGTCAAGTGAGTATCTCGTTTACCCAAGGACACTGTCGTAAACTGTTTAAGCTAGAATTTTAACACACACCAGAAAAAGGGGTTACGTTACACTACATGAGCCCTTATATCACGTCACTAGCCTTTAGAATCAATTTTAAGATCCTTCTAGTCTTCAAATGTCTTAATCGTCTTGCTCTGGACTTCCTGAGTGGAATGATTAAGAGATGAGCCCTGTCTAGGACATGATCAACCTAACGAGCCTGGTTAAAACATGGGGATAATATAGATTCTGTTTATTAATAATAATAATAATAATAATAATAAGGTATAGTTACTTGTGTGTCTGTGTTAGTGTTCCTGGTCATCCCTTTTTGGAAGAACCGTACAAAGGAGTGTGTTACAGAATGTTCCTACAGACTCTTCAGTCACGAAAGCCACCCAACGTGGAAGATCTCGTCTTCTGTACGGTTAGTACTTTCCATACAGCTGCTGAAGATTTTATAAAACTCGGTTTAAACCATTTTTGTTACTTGTCTGTCTTTTTTTTTTTCCCCCCACCTCAGTTGTTACAAAGTGCCCTGAAGGGGATGCAGTGTTTCCTGAATGGTGGAAAGTGGAAGGCTGGTCCTGATCAGGACCTGGGCTCCCTGTTGGCTGTGCTCAAGGTAACACAACACAAACTGAGCTCTTTCATCCATTTATTAAACAGTTCGTATGAGATTCTCCCTGTGTGGGTCATGGAGTGTCTCATATACTGTATTTTGGACACTATTCTGGCTTACGAATCTTCAAGGTGCAATCTGTAATCCTGTTCTGAAAGGAAACCAAACCGTGAGCACGATATACGGAGTCATCCAAAATTATCGGCACTCCTTAGCAGGTTTAGATTAGCAGGTTTTGGTGAAGTAGCTTCATCTCACGCTGAAGATGAGAGGGCCGAGGACCCCGGATGATCTGGAGAGATTGTGTAAAGAGGAATGGTCTCAGATGTCCTGCTTTGTATCACAGAGGAAGTCTAATGGTTAGAGAAGCAGCTTTGGAACCAAAAGGTTGCCAGTTCGATTCCCTGGACCAGCAGGAATGACTGAAGTGCTCTTAAACAAGGCACCTAACCCCCAACTGATTCCCAGGCTGCTATGGGTATGTTGTATGTCACTCTGGATAAATATATTTCAATTAAAGGTTGGATTTTTTTTCATTTTTTCAGTGTGAGATGAAGCAACTTCGGTAAAAAGGTGAATTTTTTTTTCCTACCTTTTTTTTTTTTTTTGGGCTAATAGGGGTGCCAATAATTTTGGTGGGCACTCTACTGAAATGAAAAGGCATTCTTTCACACATGCAGTGTTTAGTCTGTTATGATTCGAATTACAGGAAATGAACTTGATATGTTAAGTACATTGGGTTGCAGGTGTACGGAAGCCACGAGAGGACCTTCATATAATCTTTTTTTATTCACCTTGTTATCCCGAGATAACGACATAATTAATTCAGGATGTCGAAAAAACAACACAACTAATTCGAGATCTCGAGAAAACAAAACCGTTATTCCAAGATAACGACATAATTAATTCAGGATGTCAAGAAAACAACACAACTAATTTGAGATCTCGAGAAAAAAACGTTATTCCGTGATCTCGAAAAAACAAAACAATTATTTCATGATCTCGAGTCAACCCCTGATCAAAATATTGCCTTATTAGGTGATCGATTATTCCAGACATTCTAATGACCAAAGTTGCGTCTATACAGAATGAGAAATAGCCCCAAAGTCAGCATATCACAAGTCTCTTGGCGCACCTGAATGAACCATTTCTCAGCTGTTTACTAGAGATCACGGAATAACGGTTTTGTTTTCTCGAGATCTCGAATTAGTTGTGTTGTTTTCTCGAGATCCTGAATTAATTATGTCGTTATCTCGGAATAACGGTTTTGTTTTCTCGAGATCTCGAATTAATTGTGTTGTTTTCTCGAGATCCTGAATTAATTATGTCGTTATCTCGGAATAACGGTTTTGTTTTCTCGAGATCTCGAATTAGTTGTGTTGTTTTCTCGAGATCCTGAATTAATTATGTCGTTATCTCGGAATAACGGTTTTGTTTTCTCGAGATCTCGAATTAGTTGTGTTGTTTTCTCGAGATCCTGAATTAATTATGTCGTTATCTCGGAATAACGGTTTTGTTTTCTCGAGATCTCGAATTAGTTGTGTTGTTTTCTCGAGATCCTGAATTAATTATGTCGTTATCTCGGAATAACGGTTTTGTTTTCTCGAGATCTCGAATTAGTTGTGTTGTTTTCTCGAGATCCTGAATTAATTATGTCGTTATCTCGGAATAACGGTTTTGTTTTCTCGAGATCTCGAATTAGTTGTGTTGTTTTCTCGAGATCCTGAATTAATTATATCGTTATCTCGTAATAACGGTTTTGTTTTCTCGAGATCTCGAATTAGTTGTGTTGTTTTCTCGAGATCCTGAATTAATTATGTCGTTATCTCGGAATAACGGTTTTGTTTTCGCGAGATCTCGAATTAGTTGTGTTGTTTTCTCGAGATCCTGAATTAATTATGTCGTTATCTCGGAATAACGGTTTTGTTTTCTCGAGATCTCGAATTAGTTGTGTTGTTTTCTCGAGATCCTGAATTAATTATGTCGTTATCTCGGAATAACGGTTTTGTTTTCTCGAGATCTTGAATTAGTTGTGTTGTTTTCTCGAGATCCTGAATTAATTATGTCGTTATCTCGGAATAACGGTTTTGTTTTCTCGAGATCTCGAATTAGTTGTGTTGTTTTCTCGAGATCCTGAATTAATTATGTCGTTATCTCGGAATAACGGTTTTGTTTTCGCGAGATCTCGAATTAGTTGTGTTGTTTTCTCGAGATCCTGAATTAATTATGTCGTTATCTCGGAATAACGGTTTTGTTTTCGCGAGATCTCGAATTAGTTGTGTTGTTTTCTCGAGATCCTGAATTAATTATGTCGTTATCTCGGAATAACGGTTTTGTTTTCGCGAGATCTCGAATTAGTTGTGTTGTTTTCTCGAGATCCTGAATTAATTATGTCGTTATCTCGGGATAACAAGGTGAATAAAAAAAAGGATTATATGAAAAGCCTCTCTCGGCTTCCGTACAGGTGACAGGGTGGTTTTTTTTTAGGTAGATATGAGTTGCCACAGTGGCAGAACTGAAATAAATAAAGAAATAGATAGATAAATAAATAAATGCTGGATGTGATATACAGACATAAATTAACTATAACTACTTATATTTTAGATAATTATCTAGTTATTTATTTCGCATCCCCACCGTGTTTTTTAAGCTTGGGTGAAATTTGTGAGCTCTTCATGCCCTCGATAAAAAGGTTTGTTTTCCTTTTTTGCACCATCGTGTTTCCAGCCAATGAATGAACAAATTTTACAAACACGTTTTCAGCTCTACATATTCATCATTTATTTATTTATTTATTTATTTATTTATTTATACATACATACATACATACATACATACCTTTAATTGCTGAAAACCGAACCAAATCAAACAGCAAATAAATCCAAAACATAAATGTTGCTCTAATTTTGACTCGGAAACAAATTAAGCTTGACGATTGTAAAGTCTGGTTTGTACAACTGTTAAAACTTGAAAGGTGTAGTTCATCTCTAAGGAGCACATTACACATTTTAAACCAATGTGTAAGCAAACTTTAAACCTCCTCGACCTGAATCTAACGCTTACACAGGACTGTGTATCGAGGAAGAAAGTGATTCTGCGTCAGGTTGTGTGCTGTGATTATTTTTACCTCTGCAACGTTCACGTTTATGTTCATGGATAAGTGTCAGAAGGCACGTCAGCGAGTCTGCCTGAGATTACATAACATTACATTACATAACCATGAAACATGCTTTGAGGCGAGTGTGTGATGATTTAAGCATGCAGTTTGCTCAGTGCGAACAAAAGACACCACGTAGCATTTGTCTACATGACACCGTGTAGCATTTATTTCTAAACTATTACTTTAATCACGTTTCCTCTGTTTAAAATGATCGCATTGGTCATTTAAAAAGCACACTGCTACTGTAAGAAGTCCCTTTATCATTGTGTCTGTTTTGTGAATGTCATACTGTATATAGATAACCGTGAATTTATTTCTCTGCTAGAAATTCATGTTTCATGGACTGCCAGGGATAAATGTAGAAATGCCTCCGGTTCTGTATCCAGCGCCTCTCCCTCAATACGACGCTGTTCCTGTGGCCGAACCCGAACCTGCACAGGACACGCCAGCTCAGAGGAAAACACCAGCGGTATGTTGGAGACCTTCCTGTCTGTAATTATTGCTTGGCTTTAAAATGGGAACCAGAGTCAGTCCTACATAGTCCTAGTTCTAATCTTCGCCCTGTCTACTCTCAGGGATGAGAATTTTCCGCGGATCCGCGGAATTCCGAGTTTTTCCCACTGAAAATGTCATTTTTGTGAAACGTGTAAATCCGTTGAGAAAATTTTTTTTTTGGGGGGGGGGGGGTCGGGGTGTGTGTGTATGGTTAACGATCTGTGGTCACCTTATAACGCAGACATCCCAAGTCTCCCGGAAGTTCCGGGAGTCTCCCGCATATTGATAGCGGCTCCCTGATGCCCGCAAATTGGAGAATATCTCCCGGAATCTAGAGCAAGGGAGCAAGAGCGTGCACGCGCAACATTGTCTACCTCGCGCATCTTAGAATGTGCGCATATGACGGAGCGCGAGAGAGAGACTGCGCGTGTGCCTGTTCATTTAGCGCATGCTAGACAAAGAGCATCCTGATTGGGTTACTCAGCAAAATAAGCCAATCAGCTTTCAGTATGGGCGGGCTTTTATCTCTTTTCTTGAGGACCGACGTTTTCAGTTGAGTCAGTGCAGCCTACAGGATCGGCATGGCAGAGAGAGAGAGAGCGCGCCCCAAAAAAACCAAAATACAAAACCCACTTCAGCTCAGATTACACAAAAGAATCTCCGTGTCTAATAAGGGTCAACAATAATGACAGTTTCGCACGATGTACTGTTTGCAGCAGTGGTTTCAGCATTGCCTATGGTGGCTTAAATGATTGTAAAGGACATGTTGAGGTGAGGAGTGTCAGTTCATGTGCATTATATTTAGGTCGACAACAGGCTGGCATAAAAAGACCAAACTTACTGAAGATTTCCGTAAAGTAACAATGTATGAATATACATCATATATATCAAATACACGTCATATATAAGTGTGTATCTTTTATAAATGGGGTTAGCTTATCTAATATAGCATGTTGGGGAGAATCATAGTATCATCTATATTTCTGATAAAATTTTAGGTATGATACCGTGTATAACTCTCCTACTTATTGCTCATTTCATAGGGGGGGAATTGCTGGCGTGTGCCACGCGGGAGCGTCTGCCCAAGTTTTTTAGGCCGAGGTTAACTTAGTTTTTGATTTAAAAAAATTTCCAATATGTAATGCCAATTGTACATGCCTGTTCTTTAATTCAAAATCACCATCTTGATCTTCAGATTGACCATATGGTATCTGTATTACATTCCACAACATCCTGTCCAGATAAAACCTCGTTAGTTCACACAGCAGTTGAAAGGGAAGTGATAAGTGATGTTGAATGTTGCCTGGTTAATATGCAGGACCTCCTGCTACCATGATGACATCAGAAGAAAGCTTAAGAGAATTATATGATAGAACTTTTTTCTGGTTTGCACTTTTTTGAAATCATCAAATGTGAATTGATTAAAAACAAGTCTCTTGTCCCATATTAATCGTTTTCACCTGGGAGTCCACCGAGAAGGGGAATTTATTTCCAAATAAATTGCAACTTTTTGCTGATAAAATTAATGGTTTTGGGGTAAAAAAAAAAAAATAGCCCAAAATAATTAGCTCCCGCCCCCTGGACCCCCACCGGGGCTCTGCCAGGGAAATCGATAAATCGAACAGGATAAAGAACTGTTTCCGATGGGCATGGCTCGATAGTAGCGTTACTGTGCAGATAGGGACACAAACTGTGACGACGTGCCTGACGGAACATATCCGAAAAGTGGACGTGCCAGGAAAGGTTCTGTGTATTCTGTGCTCAGATATGATCAATTATGGAAACGGAGGAGCTAAAAACATCCAGGAGCACATCAAAACAAAAAAGCACAAAGGTACGTTTTACTTAAATTGTCAAAGATAGAGTCAGGAGGAATCTAATATATCGTTACGGTTACCTCCATTATCGCGCACGAGATATATTTATTATCTTAAAGTTTATAAACGTTTTAAACCATCACTGAATTTGAAAAATTTATATATATATATATATATATATATAAGGCACACCCCCCTTTGAAACCCCCCCATGCACGCTTTGCGTGCCCCTTGGCAGACATTTCAGAGTTTTTTTTAAATTTCCCATTCTCATCCCTGTACTCTGACATTACATTACATTATAGTCCCAACAGAACAAAAAGCGAAAGTCTCGCGGGAAAGGGAAGAAAGCCCGAGAAGAGAAGACGACGGATGAAGCAGCGGACGAGGGCGAGGGTGAGGATGAGGAGCCGAATACCAGGCCTGTCAGGAACGGAGCGAGTGAAGGACCAGGACGACGGGATCTCCAGACTGTCTGGCCTCAAACTTCGACTGAACTTAATCCGCCTCTGCAGCCAAGACCAAGCCCCCAACTCTACCCGTCCTGGAAGAAAGGGAGCTCTGACTCGGAGTTCTCCGATCCTGAAGGAGGAATGATGTCCAAACTCAGGTTTGTTCCAGTCAAATCAGTTAAAAAACAAGTGTCACCAGGCAAAACAAACCTCTCCCGGTAGCACTTATGATGAACATGAAGGAAGATATCGTGAAAAAAATAGGTACCCTATGGGCACACGTGGCTACTGCTTATAAATTAAATAGTTTTCTGATCTCGTGTCCATACAGTAAATATATGCTGCGTTCATGTGCTATGGGAAGATGATATTTTCCAGTTGGGAAGTGGTATTTACCAGTGTGTTGTGTTCACATGCTTTTGTTGTTGTTGACAAATTAAAGATGGTGGACCAGATTCAAGTTAGCAATAGTTAGTTAGCTATCGTTAGCAATAGCATCTGCTCTGGATAGGTAAAAACAAACCATAACACATTTTTAAAGGAAACGGATTTCTAACGTATTATATTACACTTGTTAATGACGCAACATTGCATAGACACAAAAAACTACCCGCTAGTACTAGTAAAAAAAAACTTTAGTAGCGTACAATGCTTAACATTCAAGTGTCTTGTACCGCTCGCCGCCATGTTGAAAAGGTTAAAGTTCATCTCATCTCGGCAACTCGTGTATCAAAATTTTCTACGAGTTGCCCAGTGGAAAAGACCACAAGAGGGGGCGTTCATGTGTGTGCTTTCCATGTCGGCGTTTGGTATTTACCATAATTCCCATAGCACATGAACGCAGCAATAACATATATATATATACACTACCGTTCAAAAGTTTGGGGTCACTTTGAAATGTCCTTATTTTTGAAAGAAAAGCACTGTTCTTTTCAATGAAGATCACTTTAAACTAATCAGAAATCCACTCTATACATTGCTAATGTGGTAAATGACTATTCTAGCTGCAAATGTCTGGTTTTTGGTGCAATATCTCCATAGGTGTATAGAGGCCCATTTCCAGCAACTCTCACTCCAGTGTTCTAATGGTACAATGTGTTTGCTCATTGCCTCAGAAGGCTAATGGATGATTAGAAAACCCTTGTACAATCATGTTAGCACAGCTGAAAACAGTTGAGCTCTTTAGAGAAGCTATAAAACTGACCTTCCTTTGAGCAGATTGAGTTTCTGGAGCATCACATTTGTGGGGTCGATTAAATGCTCAAAATGGCCAGAAAAACGTCTTGACTATATTTTCTATTCATTTTACAACTTATGGTGGTAAATAAAAGTGTGACTTTTAATGGAAAACACAAAATTGTCTGGGTGACCCCAAACTTTTGAACGGTAGTGTATTTACTCTATGAGGCAGTAGACACAAAAATGAAGTGTAATCCAAAAATGAGCAATTTAAAAAAAAAATCACAGAAGTAAAATATACCAAGTATTATTTTACTTGTGATTTTTAAATGTGCATCACTGAGAATGGGGATGAGAGTGGAGTGAAGATGCAAGGAGTAGACTTGGTGAATTCAAGTACCTGGGGTCAACTGTGCAGGAAAACGGGGGCTGCGATAGTGAGGTGAGAAAGCGAGTGCAGGCAGGGTGGAGAAGGATTTCGGGAGTCGTTTGTGATAGGAAAGTCCCAACAAAGTGAAAGGTAAGATGTATAAGACAGTAGTGAGACCAGCTGTGATGTATGGATTGGAGACCGTACCCTTAACGAAGAGACAGGAGGCAAAGTTGGAGGTGGCGGAGTTGAGGATGTTAAGGTTTGCGATGGGAGGTTGGACAGGATAAGGAACGAGCACATCAGAGGGACAGCACATGTGGAGAGCTTGGGAATGAAGCTAAGAAAGACGAGACTGAGATGGTACGGGCACATCCTGAGAAGAGATGCAGAGCATGTTGGAAGGAGAATGTTGAGGATGGAGCTGCCAGGCAAATGAAAACGAGGAAGGCCAAAGAGGAGATACATGGATGTGGTGAGAGAGGACATGAAAGTGGCAGGTGTGGTAGAGAAGGATGCTGAAGACAGGGAGCAATGGAGACGAAAGATCCGCTGTGGCGACCTCTAATCGGGAGCAGCCAAAAGAAGAAGAAGTAAAATATACCAAATGTTTGTACTTTATATTATTCTACTCTTACCTTTTATAATTTTCGAAACTGAAACCTCCGTACCGAAGCTGACATACACACGCTGTCGCCATGACCCAAACTCTTATTTCCCGGAAATGGCCCGGCGCTAGAGCTCAGTGGTCTCAATACTCTTTTCGACAACTTCCTGTAACAACTCGGAAGTGTGTCGCATCTCCATCACACATGGGACCACCGGACGAAGAAGGCGAGGAAAGGGGGGACGACCTGGAGTATATTTTAAAATAGTAACACACTTTCCCTCGGTAATAAGCATAAGCATGTCTGAAAGCGATTTCTTTAGTCCATTTATTTCGAATGGTGAACCGAATTGTTTATACTCACCAGCCAGTTTAATCGGAACACGTGTATGCGCACGCGCAGTGCATGATTGTTACACTCTTACAGCACGATGACGTAGTGGCTAGCGCCTCTATATGAGGCAGTAACCACAAAAACCTTGACCGGATGACCCCCAAAATGTTGGAGGTTCTATTTGAGACTCAAAATCAAAAATCAAAGTCCTTCCCATGCCACGTGGCGCAGCCAATCCCCGTTTCCGTAGCCCTCGGCCTCGGGTTACAGCGGGGGGCTAGTCCTCTGGTAACTGCGAGAGTTTGACTCCCCACTCGCACCTGTATTGCAGCGTGCCTTGCCAGACGGCAGTAGGTACCATTTTTATGATGTTCTTTGGTATGACCCGACCGTGAGTAGAACTCGCGATCTTCCGATCAAGAGGCGGACACACTAACCACTAGGCCAACTCGCGGTACCCTATTTGTAGCCTGGCTAACGTGACTTCAAAGCTCTCCGAACATTTGGTCTGGCCAAGCTATTAAGCCAAACCGTTTCCCAGAGCCCGTGGTTGACCCGCCTCCCTGAAATGCCTCAGTTTGCTACTGGTTGAAGCCAGAAAAGGCTGTGACGAAGCTTAAACCAATCACATCACTCTTTCCTCTGACGTATGTGACGCGACGGAAACTGCTTGAGTAACTGGTATATTAAACTCTTACCGAAGCTGGTCGGGAGCAAGGCGAAAATGTCCTTCCTTTCAATAAATACCTCCAGGGCTGCTCTTTGCTCCGTTTTCAATGAGAACTTCCCGTTGAATGCTTTCAATACAGCATCTACCGCTGTAAACAATCTATGGCTTCCGGTCGCAGTTCTACTACGTCAGTGCCTTGAACACGCCTCTACCCAGGGCCGTTGGAGATGCTCAAAGTTGGTTGGTTCCCGATTTTTCGGGAGCTTGGAAATGCTGTAGAGCAGGGGTGTCCAAACTGATCCATGAAGGGCCGTGTGGCTGCAGGTTTTCATTCCAGCCATGCAGCAGCACACCTGATTTGGCTTATTCAATCAACTGACACACCCACCCTTTAATCAAGGGTGGGTGTGGCTGCAAGTATTTGACTGTGTGAAGACAGTTCAGTTGATTGAATGAGCCAAGTCAGGTGTGCTGCTGCATGGCTGGAATGAAAACCTGCAACCACATGGCCCTTCATGGATCAGTTTGGACACCCCTGCTGTAGATAGCCTGCCTGGCCAGACTAAGCTCGGAACAGGCCCTCGTGTTGCATCACGCTTAGGATGGGCGGGCCCAGGCTACCCTATTTGAGACTAATGCCGATCTATCATGAAAGTTTCATGATGATTGGTCCGGCTGTTTTCCCATAATATCGTTTACAAAAAAACAAAACAAAGAAACCCGACCGAAAACAATACCTCGCCCCCTGGTGGACTCCGTCCTGGGCGAGGTAAAAAAATAGCCGTTCCTGTAAATGTGATCATTTTTAACAAGGGGTACGTTTATGTAAGGTACGTTTATAGCACTGTGTAAACTGCATGTTTAAATCATCAAACAATAGCTGAGGAATATAGCTAACAAATATGTAGCATTTTTACTGAAATAGTCTCATAACCCAATGGAAGACTTGTACTTAAAAAAACTAACATAAATAAAATTGACAGGAAGAAGAAGGATCCCGAGAATTGTTTAAAGATGCAATTTGTAATGATTAAAATCATTTCTACGAAGGCTAGGAGCCAAAGGAAGGAAGGTGGGAAGGGACGGCTGACTGTCTCAGTCCCCTGTCAGCCACAGCGAAACCAGGCAATCGTAGGCGTCATTGAGTTCATGGATGCAGAAGACGGCGGATAGCGCTTTCCTCCGAGTGCGTTACGGTGCCCAGTATGAACAGCAGGTCGAAAAGATATGGTTGGTGACCAAAATAAAGGGAAAAGTGTTTATTAGAATGATGAATGAAGCTGACCGATTAAAAAAAAAAAAAATTGGACTTTGCCATGCAGTAGATCTGGATTTATTTGTTTACATTTTGCCGCTCCAGAAAAATGTCGATCCTGACAGACAGGAGAGAGGTCTGAGAATTACAAGCTGGTGTTTTAAATCTGTAAAGAAATAATAATAAGTTACGTACAGTATGTAGTTGTACATAGTATGATAGTTATGAGTATAAAATGATTTTCTCGTGTAGGCTGTACCTGGCTCGAGTGCGACAGAGCGCTCTGCACTGTTTCCTGGCCGTAGTGAAGTGTGTGGAAAAAAGGGTTTTGTATGGCTACTGGTCCTCCTTCATCCCTGACGCTCCAGGCATCGGAAGTCCTCCTTCGCTTACCCTCGTCACCATCGCTCTTAAAGACCCGTCCCCGAAGGTAGCGACTTGGAGCTAATCTGGGGTTTGGAGATGACCAAAGCAGTGATGTGCTAGATATAAAGAAGTTACTGTAAATGCTTATCAAATTCTGTGCCGTGCACAGGTGAGAGCAGCGTCGCTGCAGGTGCTGTCCGCGCTTCTAGAAGGCTCTCGGCAGTTTCTCTCAGCAGCTGAGGATACCAGCGCACCCCGGCAAGCCTTCACGCCGTTCTCAGCCACGCTGGCTGCCAGCTTGAGGGAGCTGCACCGCTGCCTTCTACTCGCACTCCTCGCCGAGTCTTCATCTCAGACCCTCACGCAGGTCATAAAGGTGATGTCAGGTAATGAGTACGACACGTTTCTTCAAATCATAGCAAGTGTATAATGATGTCATGTTGTGTGTGTGTTCCAGTGCCTTGCTCACTTGGTGTCGAACGTGCCCTACAGGCGCTTACGGCCAGGTTTGCTCAGCCCCCTGTGGAAACAGATTCGCCCATACATCCGGCACAGGGGTGAGTCAGCCGCCTTCACCCACTCACACAGCGTGCGGAGTGCAGTACAAGTACCATCCAGTAACCGAAAAACAGAAACAAAAGGTCACATCATGAATAATGTGTTTAAAGATGCAGCTGAACAATGTTTTTACAGAATTTATATGTAATTATTCTTATATGCTCTTAGTCTGGCTAACGCGACTTCAGAGCTCTCCGAGCTATTGGTCTGGCCAAGATATTAAGCCCAACCGTTTCCCAGAGCCCGTGGTTGACCCGCCTCCCTGAAATGCCTCAGTTTGCTACTGGTCGAAGCCAGAAAAGGCTGTGACGAAGCTTAAACCAATCACATCACTCTTTCCTCTGACGTATGCGACGCGACGGGGCTAACTGGTAGATTAAACTCTTAGCGAAGCCGGTCGGGAGCAAGGCGAAAACGTCCTTCCTTTCAATAAATACCTCCAGGGCTGCTCTTTGCTCTGTTTTCAATGAGAACTTCCCGTTGAATGCTTTCAATACAGCATCTACCGCTGTGTCAAAGGCTTGCCGCTGCTCCATGTTCGTGATGTGAATGAAGCGCTTCCAGCATAAATTCTGTAAACAATCTATGGCTTCTAGTCGCAGTTCTAAGTACTACGTCACTGCCTCGAACACGCCTCTACCCAGGGCCGTTGGAGATGCTCAAAGTTGATTGGTTCCCGATTTTTCGGGAGCTTGGAAGAGCTGTAGATAGCTTGCCTGGCCAGACTAAAGGCCAATTTATGCTGACAACCCAGTCCTCGCAGACGGTGTCGCAGACAGTGTCTGCGTAGCCCCCCCACCTTCGCAGACGCTCTGCGTGCACCTCCCAAAAATTGTGACCACCGCAGAAGCCTCGCAGACAAGAGGGCTCTGATTGGTCCACTCTACCCGCTGTACACGCACTTCCGCTTCCCTACTTTCCTGGTTTGTTTTGTTTTCACGACCGGCATTTTTAAAAACACGAGCGAAGATGGAGCAGCATGAAGAGCGGTTGATTGAGGAAGTGAAGAAGTACGGACATCTATACGACTCCAGTTCTAGTCATTATAAAAAAGTTCTAGTCATTATAAGTAACCGGAGGATAAACACTCCATTAACCACACCCACCAACTACTCCTAGCGACTTCTCGCCCCCTTGCGTTGTGCCGGTGAATAACATCGCGCACGCCTATTCCCCCGCTCAACAATAAATTACAACTGTCTGCGAAAAGCTATCTGCGAAAGCCTTGTCGCACGAGCATGCAGAGGCCTTAAGCTCGCAACAGGCCCTCGTGTTGCGTCACGCTTAGGATGGGCGGGCCCAGGCTAATATGCTCTAGCCATGTTGCTACGACTTAAATAAGAATGCTAATACTATCACAGTATAAAGAATTAAACCCAGCATGTTGGCACTGCTTTCAAACGAGAGCTCAGTGTGCGCCGTCTCTTCGTGCACAAAACTATCCGACGACAGAAACTTCAGCCGACGCTACACACTTTACGCTGAGGACAAAACTTTTGCCGACGTCACCCGATAATAAAAATGGAGAGAAAAATACTAATGTATGAATTTAGACACAGGGTCTGTTTAAGCTTAAAGGATTAACAGCGGGTAAACTCGGACACCTGCCAGCCTTTATGCGTTATATGTAGGAACTGGACGTTTTAAAATCAGACGACGTAGCGACAAGTCATCGCTCAGACAGGTCAAAAAGGAAAGTTCTTTATTTTTTTTTCCCCATTGTAAAGATGAGACAAGAGTCGACCAATGTAAATCTGTAATGATTGACACTTTTGTATGTACAATGGTGCTTGAAAGTTTGTGAACCCTCTAGAATTTTCTGTATTTCTGCATAAATATGACCTAAAACATCATCAGATTTTCACACAAGTCTTAAAAGTAGATAAAGAGAACCCAGTTAAACAAATGAGACAAAAATATTATACTTGGTCATTTATTTATTGAGGGAAATGATCCAATGTTACATATCTGTGAGTGGCAAAAGTATGTGAACCTCTAGGATTAGCAGCTAATTTGAAGGTGAAATTAGAGTCAGGTGTTTTCAACCACTGGGATGACAATCAGGTGTGAGTGGGCACCCTGTTTTACAACCCCAATTCCAAAAATGTTGGGACGCTGTGTAAACTGTAAATAAAAACAGAATGCGATAATTTGCAAATCATGAAAGCCCTATAGTTCATTGAAAATAGTACAAAGACAACATATCAAGTGTTGGAACTGAGAAATGTTATTGCTTTTTGAAAAATATGTGCTCATTTTGAATTTGATGTCAGCAACACATTTCAGAAAAGTTGGGGCAGAGGCGTGTTTACCACTGTGTTGCATCACCTCTATTTTTAACAACACTCTGTAAACATTTGGGAACTGAGGAGACCAATTGCTGTAGATCTGAAAGAGAAATGTTGTCCCATTCTTTGCTGATATACAATTTCAGCTGCTCAACAGTTCGGGGTCTCCTTTGTTGTATTTTGCACTTCATAATGCGCCAAATGTTTTAAAAGGGAGACAGGTCTGGACTACAGCAGGCCAGTTTCGCACCTGGACTCTCTTACTACAGAGCCATGCAGTTGTAATATGTGCAGAAAGCAGTTTGTCGTTATCTTGCTGAAAGAAGGAAGGCCTTCTCTGAAAAAGATTTAGTCTGGATGGCAGCATGTTGCTCTGAAACGTGTTTATATCATTCAGAATTAATGATGCCTTCCCAGATGTACAAGCTCCCCATGTCATGTGCACTAATGCCCCCTCATACCATCACAGATGCTGGCTTTTGAACTGTGCACTGATAACAAGCCGGATGGTCCCTCTCCTCTTTAGCCTGGAGGACGTGGTGTCCGTGATTTCTAAAAAGAATTTCTACTTTTGATTCGTCAGACCTCGGGACAATTTTCCACTTCGCCTCAGTCCATCGTAAAAGAGCTCGGGCCCAGAGAAGGTGGAGGTGTTTCTGGATATTGTTTATATCGGGTTTTAACTTGCATTTGTGGATGCAGTACTGAAGTGTTTTCTCAGACGATGATTTTCTGAAGTGTTCCTGAGCCCATACAGTGATTTCCACTATAGACACGTGTCTGCTTTTAATGCAGTGTCTCCTGAGGGCCTGAAGATCACAGGCATCCAATGTCAGTTTTCAGCCTTGTCTCTTGCATACAGAGATTTCTCCGGATTCTCTGAATCTTTTAAAGGCGTCGTGCGGTAATTTCAGCAATTAGGCTATATCATGTGTCAAAATGTCAGGTTTGGTGGGTTATTCAAGCCCCTCGGTTTCCCGCGATCTCAGTGTCACGATCTGCCCGCTACAAGCATTTAAAGTTGACGCGCACAGCCAAATTTAGGCAGCCAGCCGTTAACTAGGTCAACTTATGTGTGACGTCATACCAGTAACCTCCCTTGGGTGATGCTGGCCTGTTGCCATGTTTTCTCTATAGCGTGCGTTTACCAGAGTTGTTTACATTGCGGATTTTGTGGATTTATTCAGTTTGTGGATAGTTTTGAACACTCAAAACACTATGAAATGATGTATTAATATTCTGTGATACAAAATGCCTAATCGGTGTATTGTGTTTGGCTGTAACAACGAACACTGAACACTATTTGTGACTGTTGTTATCAATGGATCTGATTTCAAGGTCATGGCTAGGTACTGATAGAAAAAAAATATTTTTTAAAAAACACATGTTTTAAGTGTTTCTATGTATCAATCATTAATTGTACAAAATGATTTTCATACATTTATGTATTTGTCATATCTTTCTTTGTCACATGAAGTGTTGTCTTGATAACACATGTGGCACATAATTTTAGCAAATGGATGACAGAAGATTAATTGAAAGATTTATGCTACAGAACTGCCTTTAACTAATAATTATCACTTATTACTGACGATTGTACGTTTACTAAACAATACCATACAAAGCTCAATACTCCCAGCCTATAACATACTGAATATCAAGTTAAAATCAACCGCAATAAAAGGAAAATGATGAAAACTGGAATATCAAGGGGTCTACTGTATCAGAAGGCCCACTGCATTTCGCGAGATCGCAAGCTGTCAAGTTACTAGAATTCAATCTTTCTAGCTATACTTTCACCCCCTACAGCTATCAGTATTACACATAAATCATAGATTAATCACACAGCATTCTAATTCAAGTGAAAATGGTCTTTAAAAATACACACAAGTAGCGATTTAGTCAGAGAAACCAACCAAAACAAGTCTTCAAGTCGCCGGTCTTCTTCATTCTCGTCTTCGTTTCTGTCGTCGTCAGAACTGTCCTCATTTTCTTCTGAAGATGAGCGCTCAGGTTCAAATCTGTAAGGCTGGATACCACCAGGACATTCAGCTGTCAAAATCTCTACTTGTGGGCCATTTTCTTCTTCTGTATCGGTAAAATCAAAGCTAATTTCCTCAGCATCGCTCCTATTTTCTGGTGTGTCCGCCATTGCAACTGCACCGAGTGGTTACTAGTATGACGTCACGCAGCTGTTCCATTGACCGAGAGGGGGCGCTGCGAACGCGGGAAATTTCAAGTGATGGTCATTACCAAATAAGGACCGATTACAACCGCGGGAAGCTTTTGAAAAATCGACGGTCAATTTATTTCGAATCTCGAAAGCATTCTGGTGCAGAATAATGCGACTTTTATCGCCACTGCGTGACGCCTTTAATGATATTATGGACCACAGATGATGTGATCCACAAATGCTTTGTGGTTTAACATTGAGGAACGTTATTCTTAAATTGTTGCACTGTTTGCCCACGCAGTCTTTCACAGAGCGGTGAACCCCTCCCCATCTTTACTTCTGAGAGACTCCGCCTCTCTGGGATGCTCTTTTTATACCCAGTCATCTTACTGACCTGTTGCCAGTTAACCAAATTATTGGGGGCCAAGCAGCAAAGCTGCGCAGGCACCCATAGGGATTCTACTGTTTCTTATTATTCAACGTTCTTCCGCCTTTGCGTCTCTATGGCAACCCCTAGAACCGTCTGGCGAAAAGTTGTGAAATTTTGCACACTGATTCTTGACAAACTCAAGGTTCTTCTCAGCAAGTTTCAAGTCACCACCTTAAACTCTCTAGCGCCACCAGCAGCTCAAAGTCGCAGGTACATTTCTGCTTGTAACTTTGAACCGTTGGTCCAATTTTCAAAAACTTGATATCCTTGGGCCAAGACAAATCCAACGCACCCTATGACGTCATTTTCTGCCAGGATAGTTTTCCCGCCATTTTGAATTTTGTGAAAATCAATTAAAATGCTTCCCCTCCCTCAATTTTTGACCAATTTCTCCCAAACTTGGTACATAGCAACTTTGGACTAAGCTGCACAAGGGCATTACCCGGTGTTTTGAATTTCATAAGCGTTTGGCCATGGCAGCCAATCAAATTTGGCTGCACAGACGCGAAACAGGAAGTGTGCTCATATCTCGGCCGCCCTTTGGCATATCTTAACGAAACTTGGTGGCATTATGCCCCACCCCTCCAAAAAGGCCCACAAAAAATTTGGAACAAATTGGCCGCTGGGGGGCGCTATAACTAGGAAAAATGACTTTTGGCTCATATCTCATGATGCGTTTTGGGTAGAAGCAAAATTCCACTATCTCTGGAATCCTTGGGTCAAGATGAATCCATCGCACCCTATGACGTCATATTCTGCCTTGAGGATTTTCCGCCATTTTGAATTTTGTTAAAATCAATGAAATTCTATGGCAACCCATAGAACCATCTGACGAGAGGTTGTGAAATTTGGCACACTGATTCTAGGCTGCCTCAAGGTTCTTGTCAGCAAATTTCAACTCACCACCTCAAACTCTCTAGCGCCACCAACAGGTCAAATTTGGAAGTACATTTCTGCTTGTTACTTTTGAACCATACGTCTGATCATCAAAATCTTAGTTTCGCTGGAATCCTTTGGTCAAAACGAATCCAACGCGCCCTATGGCGTCATATTCCACCCGGTAGATTTTCCGCCATTTTGAATTTTGTTAAAATCAATTAAATTGCTACTCCCCCCTCAATTTTGGACCATTTTTTTCCCAAACTCACTGCATAACATCTTTGGAGTAAGCCACACAAAAGTTATCCTAGGGATTTTTGATTTTCATAATCGTTTGGAGGGAGGGAGAACAGCAACAACAAAAAGAAATCAGTAATCGATGACTTGCAACCACGTGATCAAAACGTGCTACGTCATGAGCGTCCGCCATGATGGTGGCAGTGACGTGCGGTGAGGTTTGTGGCTAGTGAGGCACTGACTTTTTCAAAATCAGATTTTCAAAATAGGGATAACAGAAAAGGCGGTTTCTTGTAGCACAGCCACACAGCCAATCTTTTCGGTTGTACCACTCACTTTGAAACGATCGGGTTATCTTCTGCCCAGTCCTTTGAAGTAATTCCTTTAGCTCCGGCGTCGGCCGTCCATTCTTTATCACGTCCCGTTTTCCTTGAAAGTCCAACTTTGAGAAACTTTTCAGTTGAGCTATTACATCCTCCATTGTTGCAGTCAATCGGAACAAGCCAACAACAGTCCAAATTAAACTTTACGTGACGACGTAGAGAAGAAGCAACCACCAAACAAGAATAACTGAGCTCACGTACGCCCTCTGCAATGCGGCAGAGCTACTGCCTGCCTCACCTCATGTCTTTTCAGTGCGGCTTTATGTCAAATTGTTAACACTAAATAAGTGATACACGTACGTAGAAAACATGACATATTATACACATGTCTACTAGGGCTGTAACAATATGCGTATCGAAATCGAAATCGCGATACGCAGAGCCACGATCCGTGTCGCGATACAAGAAGGCAGAATCGCGGTACACCCTTTCAAACTCCTCAGCCCAAAAACAGAGGTGCTTCCAAACTTCAATTTATGAATACTTTTTATTTAAATTACATTTTAAACTTACTTAAATTACTTTTATTTTTTATATCTATTAGTAAGTCGTTTTTTCACCGACCTGCGACAATCTTCTGCGAGTCACGCAACGTCCACACTTGCCACTGGCAGAGCATTCATTTCTTTTAAGCGGTCGCCATTCTGGTTG
Organism: Neoarius graeffei; assembly: GCF_027579695.1. Classification (NCBI taxonomy): domain Eukaryota; kingdom Metazoa; phylum Chordata; class Actinopteri; order Siluriformes; family Ariidae; genus Neoarius; species Neoarius graeffei. The sequence goes on from NC_083580.1 coordinate 76,039,124, forward strand.
CGACGCGGGGAGCGAATCTGTAAACAAGCAGCTCATTGGCTGGCTAGGTGTGCCACAAGCCAATCACAATCACTTGACCGGAAAGGCATGCAGTGTTGCCAGATTGGGCGGTTTTAGGTGCTTTTTGGCTGGTTTTGAACATATTTTTGGGTGGAAAACGTTACAGTATCTGGCAACACTGAGCATCTGCTTGGGCAGAAGCCTTCTGCGGCAGTTACATTTTGACACGCGAGCAATGTTTCACCATAAAAATTCTGTAATTTCCATCTGTTTTCCGCAAAAAATCGTGGGTGTATCAAAAAGTGGGTCAAAAATCGCGATACGAATCGAATTGTGAGTTGGGTGTATCGTTACAGCCCTAATGTCTACAATGTATAAAAAACATTTTAATATAGCATTACGTTGGTAGCATACACAGAGTAAGCAAAAGGCACGCGCTCAACCCAGTTAACAAGGGATTGCGCAATCTGACGTGAGGCACGGCTTGGTGCTGCCTCACGTCGCTGCATAGTCGCTGCAATTGAATAGGAAATAGGCAAATACCGCGATTTTGATCACAAAAATGATTGAAATTATTTGAATCATACAGAAATGGCATATATACCACAGATGATTGGACAAATCTTTATTGTTATCATTATTTACATTCATTACATCTCATGATGGCTGGATGATGACCAGTGAGGCCCTGCCTCACCTGCCGCCCCTGACCGCACGTCACTGGATGGTGGATATACAAAGCAACCAGGACGGCAGCCGCTGAAAGCGCGTCTGTAAACAATGCTGAATTTTCTCAATATTACTACGATTTGAACGATCGAGCGAAGATAGATGTGTCGTTTTGACCCGTATTATTTTTAAAAAGTCAGACTTTTCTGAAGATAAGACGCTTCTACTGACCATCGAGTACAAATACCGTACAGGTCATTTCGTCCAAAGCCTTTTTCATACGTACGATCGGTTATTTTATATTTCAGGTACTTGTTTGTTCGAAAAAAGAAGGAATTCTGAATGGAATTTGACCGAAGCAAAACACATTTTTGTCAAGCAAATGAGTGCCATAGTATGGATCATATTAAATCTTTAGGTGCCGAGGAATGCTCTCGCGGCGGCTGTGTTCGTTAATCCCAAGCCGAGGCGCGGTCCTACCGACCTGAGACCGTGCTCTTTCCAAGGGGGCGGCTTAGAGGGAGGTGCCTGTCAAATTTGGCTTCGCTGTGAGCTCTGTTAGCAGACTTATTAATTTTTAAAGCCGGCTGGATCGTGTTAAATCTTTAGGCGCGGAACAGCAGGGCTTTCATTCGCGAACGCAGGAATACCTGAAATATAAAATAATTGATCGTGCGTATGAAAAAGGCTTCGGACGGAATGTCTTAACTATCGGACGAAGTGTCCTGATCCCCTCGTCTCCTCTCCGTACTAAGCCTCAGAGTTTCCTCGCCCTCTTTCCGAATCACAGACGGAATTCTAAAAAATCGGAACGTGCCACGGTCACGAGTCCTGCTGTGACCACAACCTTATACAGCATAAAGATACGGAATAGCTAAAAGAACGCTTAAAGCAGCGGAAAAACAACGAGAGTTGCGAACGCGTGACTATGTTTTGTATGGCATTTCGCTTGACCCCGCATTTGTATTTATATCCACCGACATCCGGGTTTCTGTTTTGCTTTGATGTCACTTGCAAGTCAAGGATAGTGACCCAGGATCGTATCGTGTTGAGATAAATTGCGAGTTTATTAACGTGAAATAAAATCTCGCAGAGTATGTTTGACTTGGGTAGCTACAGTGCTCAGCGTAAATGAGTGCACCCCCTTTGAAAAGTAACATTTTAAACAATATATCAGTGAACACAAACAATTTCCAAAATGTTGACAAGACAAAGTTTAATATAACATCTGTTTAACTTATAACGGGAAAGTAAGGTTAATAATATAAACTTAGGACGTATTCACACCTACGTTGTTTGGTCCGGACCACACGAACCAAATTTCCCTTGGTCCGGACCTTTTGGGTTGGTCTGAATACAAACCACCGAACTCTGGTCCGGACCAAACAAGCGGACCGAGACCGAGCTGCAAGGTCGGACTCGGTCCGGACCAAAGGAACCCTGGTGCGGATCTTTTGGAGGTGTGAAAGCAGACCGGACCTAATCCGACAGTTTTGCTTTTTTTGTACCTCGGGAGCTTCCGTCGTTTGTCGAGCATTATGGGAAACAGAGTCTTGACACTCCACCGCAAAGTGCAAACACTGTTTCGGTTGTCAAGGGAACCTTACAACAGTCGTTCAGTCATTCAGACCAGTGGTAGGCTAGACTACAGAGTACAAAAAATGAGTAGGGGGCAAACGTGGGCCGAGGAAGAAACGCGTACCCTTGCGGATATATGGGCAGATGTCCACATATCTGAGCTTTTGGAGAGAACACACAAAAATGCCGACGTGTTTGCTGTATTCAGTGAGAAAATGAAGGAGAAGGGGTTCACGCGCTCCCCAGAACAATGTCGGCTAAAAGTGAAGAAACTCCGTCAGACCTACATTAAAATCAGGGACATTCTTTCAAAAAGTGGCGGTACTAGCGACGCAAAAAAGAAATTCATCTATTACGATGGATAAGGCGAATATCCCGACACATACCTCCTCCGTCTTGCGTGAAGAGCCAGAACTGTCACAACATGATGTGCGCTCATCAGCGCTATCCTCCGTAGCCGCCTTGCCCTTTGAAGTCGTCGTTGATAAATTACTTGTACAACAGCATAGTAATCGCACAATTGTGAAAACAGTAAAAACTGGAAAAAACATATAGCTTTGATGACATTAAAAAGAATAACAGCACGGAAAGCCTCCATGACTACTTTTGAACTTAACGCTTTGTGCGCGTGTCGTCTCTGACCAATAGCTGAACGACCTCAGGGCGCGTGGCTTTGTTGACAGATTTTGGTCCGCTTACTAAAATGTACAGTGTGAAAGCGAACCGCACCAAAATAAAAAAAACATTTGGTTCGGACCAAAGCAAGTGAACTATCGAACTATCCTGGTCTGAATACACCCTTAGATTACACATTTTTCAGTTTTACTCTGGTGCAAAAATGAGTACACCCCACAACAAAAACTCCTCCATCTAGTACTTTGTATGGCCTCCATGATTTTTAATGACGGCACCAAGTCTTCTAGGCATGGAAGGAACAAGCTGGCGACATTTTGCAACATCAATCTTTTTCCATTCTTCAACAATGACCTCTTTTAGTGACTGGATGCTGGATGGAGAGTGATGCTCAACTTGTCTCTTCAGAATTCCCCATAGGCGTTCGATTGGGTTCAGATCAGGAGACATACTTGGCCACTGAATCACTTTCACCCTGTTCTTCTTCAGGAATCCAACAGTGGCCTTAGATGTGTGTTTAGTCATGTTGGAAAAGTGCACAACGACCAAGGGCATGGAGTGATGGTAGCATCTTCTCTTTCAGTATAGAGCAATACGTCTGTGAATTCATGATGCCGTCAATGAAATGCAGCTCCCCGACACCAGCAGCACTCATGCAGCCCCACATAAGGACACTGCCACCACCATGTTCCACTGTAGGCACCAGGCATTTTTCTTTGTATTCCTCACCTTTGCGACGCCATACAGTTTTGAAGCCATCAGTTCCAAAAACATCTATCTTGGTCTCATTACTCCAGAGTATAGAGTCCCAGTAGTCTTCATCTTTGTCAGCATGGGCCCTGGCAAACTCTAGGTGGGCTTTTTTGTGCCTGGGCTTTAGGAAAGGCTTCTTTCGTGGACGGCGTGCCATTCCTCTGCAGTGTACGCCGTATTGTGTCACGGGAAAAAGTCGCCCCAGTTTGGCTTTGTACTTCTTTAGATAACTGCAGTGAACTTGCATGCCGATTTTCTTCAACCCTTCTCATCAGAAGACGCTCCTGTCGAGGTGTTAACTTCCGTGGACGACCTGGACGTCTCTGTGAGATGGTCGCAGTTCTATCTTTCTTAAATTTTTGTACCACTTTTGCTACAGTATTCTGACTGATAAGTAAAGCTTTGCTGATCTTCTTGTAGCCTTCACCTTTGTGGCGGAAATAAATTATTTTCTTTGGGGAATTCTGAAGAGACAAGTTGAGCATCACTCTCCATCCAGCATCCAGTCACTAAAAGAGGTCATTGTTGAAGAATGGAAAAAGATTGATGTTGCAAAATGTCGCCGACTTGTTCATTCCATGCCTAGAAGACTTGGTGCTGTCATTAAAAATCATGGAGGCCATACAAAGTACTAGATGTAGTAGTTTTTGTTGTGGGGTGTACTCATTTTTGCACCACCCTAATTTGAGTAAAACTAAAAAATGTGTAATCTAAGTTTATATTATTAACCTTACTTTCCCGTTATAAGTTAAACAGATGTTATATTAAACTTTGTCTTGTCAACATTTTGGAAATTGTTTGTGTTCATTGAGATATTGTTTAAAATGTTACTTTTCAAAGGGGGTGCACTCATTTACGCTCAGCACTGAGCTATATTTATTAGAGACGCCACTGAAACATTTCAGCCCAAAAGACGTCAAGAATGACTCGGCCTACGGCGATGTGTCAGACGTAACACTTTAGAACTCAAACTCATTTTAACACTCATAATCAGGGGCGGCACGGTGGTGTAGTGGTTAGCGCTGTCGCCTCACAGCAAGAAGGTCCGGGTTCGAGCCCCGTGGCCGGCGAGGGCCTTTCTGTGCGGAGTTTGCATGTTCTCCCCGTGTCCGCGTGGGTTTCCTCCGGGTGCTCCGGTTTCCCCCACAGTCCAAAGACATGCAGGTTAGGTTAACTGGTGACTCTAAATTGAGCGTAGGTGTGAATGTGAGTGTGAATGGTTGTCTGTGTCTGTGTGTCAGCCCTGTGATGACCTGGCGACTTGTCCAGGGTGTACCCCGCCTTTCGCCCGTAGTCAGCTGGGATAGGCTCCAGCTCGCCTGCGACCCTGTAGAACAGGATAAAGCGGCTACAGATAATGAGATGAGATGATCATTATGAAGTACTGTAATTTAAAAGCATTGCTCGCTCAAATCCAGTGTGGTTACTGTAAAACTCGTTCTTCGCGTCTTCTCTGCAGATGTGAACGTGCGGGTGTCCAGCCTCACTCTGCTGGGAGCCATGCTCTCGTCTCAGGCCCCACTGCCCGAAGTGCAGCTCCTCCTGAAACAACCGTTTTCTGGAAGCAGAGAGAGAGATGCAAACGCTTCTGCAGACGTGACGGGGGCAGAGGAGGCTCCGTGCTGGCTGCTGCAGGTGTGTGTGGCTCTGGTTACTCAGCCGAGAGAGGATTCCTGCTCCGACAGTGATACGACAGCAGCCACCTCTGGTTCGCTGGAGCCTTCACCCGTCCGGCTCGAGGCACTTCAGGTGAGGACGGAGTACTAGATTATTGAAGAGATGGTCGAATGGTTTGGGATGGTGTTTATCGTTTGTGTGTGGTCCTCAGGTCCTGGCGCATCTAGTGAAGGGCTACTTCTGTCTGGCTCAGGTGTCTCTGCTGGAGTTGGGTCAGCTCGGTGCTCGCTGTCTCCGAGAACAGGACCCGTCTGTGCAGCTACACGGAGCGAAGGTGAGAAGCCAGTGCGCGACTGCTTTGGTAGGTAACGATGGCTGGAGAAAGTATGGAAGGCGTGGCTCCGTGCCCTTCTGTTCTATACAGGGATCCCAGACGTCCGCTATTTAGCGGAATTCCACTATTTTCTAGCGGAAGTGTTTTTTTTTTTTTTAAATCTCTTGTATATCCATTAAAAATATATGTTTAAGTAAAATGACCAGCAGAATACGTTCTGATTTGGTTTGCTTGTTTATCGACGTTTTCGTCGGCTTCGTTTGTTCTCGTTGACATTCGGGAACACTCGGAAGTTAAATTGATGTAAATACCGCGAGCAGTGTTGCCAGATTGCGCGGTTCTCCGCCCAGTTGGGGGGTTTCAAGTGCATTTTGGCGGGTTTTGAACATATTTTGGGCTGGAAAACGTCAGGAGTATCTGGCAACACTGACCGCGAGACTGTACGCGATAGAACAAGAAAACAATATGGCTGCGCCCATTTGCTAGAAAACATGTTTTAACTCCGTTCATGCTTTTGTTTCTAATGCGTTGAACTTAATTCAGAGCACTGCAGGAACATCAGAAAAGCAGAAGGAAAGATCAGAGAAACAAAAGCAGAGAAAACTGGAGGAAAGACAGAATGCACCCCAGAAAAGAGCATTAAATTCCTTTGCAGTGAAACCTTTCAAAAAGAGAGGTTTAAATCAGGGGCGTGTTTAGCCTATTTTTGGGGGTGCTCAAGCACCCCCAAAAACGAGCTGAGCACCCCCTAGCTCAGCACCCTCAAAAACACTGCTTTTGGACGTAATTTTCAGAAATAAGTGCCCTTGCGCACTGCGCAATGAATGTGTGCGCGGCCGTGTGTGTGTTCTTGAATTCACCTATTACGTGATAGTTCTATGAGCAGTAAAATACCTCTCCTCCTTGCGTCCCCTCTGATTGGGTTGCCTGTCCGCGCGAGCGCTTGCTACGACATGGTGTTTTTTTTAACTGGATTCCACGCCGATGAGGAACTCGAATAGCACCTGAGTATTACTGGCATAGCGAGATGTGAAGGTACGGACTGGAGTTACAGTTGTTAAACACAACACAATAATATGCATAATGCAATATTGATGTTCCCTGGTCTATGAACAGAATGATAAAAACGACATTTATCATCCATATCGAGATACTTTTGTGCAGAGCTGTACAAGTGCTACGGTGCTAGACCATCGTGTGTTAGTCAATTTTATTTAATGTAACATAGCGTTTACTAATGTAAACTAATGTAAAATCATAATAATACATACTATTATTACACAATACACAAAAACACATTAACAATTACCACTGTTCAAAATGAATAGCTCCAACATTACAAATGCAGTAGTAGGTCTTGTTTAGTTAAAAATATAACGTAAATATTTGTGTCAGTGGTCGTAAATGTGTAGATATCATAGTTTATTGGGTCAGCTTCTGTTAAAACATTGCATAAGTCTAGTCTTCTTGTCTAGTTAAGTCTAGTCTAAATGCGGAATAAACGTGGAAACACTGTCGTTCAAGCCAGGTGCCTCTGTCAGCTCTGGGGGCTAAGCACCCCCAAAGATCAGATGCTAGAATCGCCCCTGGTTTAAATCAAATATCTCCAGTATTTGCTGTACATATGTCTATATCTAATATTACTGAATCATTGATTTCTGCTCATATTCATGATTTTTGAAAAATGAATGTGGCTTATATTAGATTAGTTTTGACATTAACTTGAAACAAAAAAAAAAAACAAATGAGATGAACTATGGATACTATTGTTATAACAAAATCAGTGGAATATTTAGGCAAGTATATTCTTCAAAGCTACATTTTCGTCTAATTTTTTATAATTTTTTTTTTTGCCACTTATGTCATTGATTACAAAATATGGCATCAAATAGATACACATTATGGTTAAATTCTGTTGCTTTTCTATGTTAAATCTATGTAAAAAATGTGTTCTATAGCATCTTTAAATGTTAAAATCTCAACAGCTTCAGGCAGCCCCCTTGACCCCTGCTGATAGTTTCTCATCTCATCTCATTATCTCTAGCCGCTTTATCCTTCTACAGGGTCGCAGGCAAGCTGGAGCCTATCCCAGCTGACTACGGGCGAAAGGCGGGGTACACCCTGGACAAGTCGCCAGGTCATCACAGGGCTGACACACAGACACAGACAACCATTCACACTCACATTCACACCTACGCTCAATTTAGAGTCACCAGTTAACCTAACCTGCATGTCTTTGGACTGTGGGGGAAACCGGAGCACCCGGAGGAAACCCACGTGGACACGGGGAGAACATGCAAACTCCACACAGAAAGGCCCTCGCCAGCCCCGGGGCTCGAACCCGGACCTTCTTGCTGTGAGGCGACAGCGCTAACCACTAGCCTACACCACCGTGCCGCCCGGTGATAGTTTCTTACATTCCTCTATTTTTTTCAATTACTGCTGGGATCCCTGTCTATAGAAATGAAGCCAAAATTGCTCCGCCATGTTCTCAAATTTGGAGTGAGAGTCGGGTACACCTACTCATTTGGTAGGCCCGCCCACTTCTCTCAATTCCAAGGACCTCCAAGGGATGTCGCCAAAGACTTCACTTCATTCCCAAAATGTGTATCCATACCTTCTTACGATATAGTTCGGGAAAATATTGTGCCTCCATGGCTACGGCTTTGCTGTCACACAAAATTTGTCTTTAGTAAATAGAATGAAATCTTGCAAAGAGTGTAAAAATTCATTCATTCATTCATTCATCTTCATCAGTAAGGACTTTTATCCTGATCCAATCCTGGGAACAGTGTCATGAGGCGAGCCGGAAATACACCCTGAACGCGACCTGCGTAAAGATAACGACTTTTAATTCGGCTTCGTATTGGTACAATATGAATCATTGACACTATTATATCCACTCACTCTACTCATAACCATCTGTCTACTTCTCCACCGTTCTCTCTCTGGCTCCTCCTTGGTCCATTTCTCTCTCCAGCGCAGTAAAGCTCTAATTTTCCGTGTGTTCTTGTAGCTGTTGGAGGAACTGGGTACTGGAATCATCCAGCAGTACAGAGCTGATCCCTCGACTTCTGAGAGCGTCAGTCCTGTGCCAGTGAGCCTGGTAAGTTCGCACAGGAAGGGTCTAGAAATGGCATAAGAAGTCATAATGTTAGCGTTAATATGGTAATAAGCATCGTGGGTGTTTGGTACAGGTGGTACAGTTCTGGTCTGAGGTTCTGACTGGTCCGTTGGTCGGAGCCTTACAGAATGAGCAACATCCGACTTTACAGACTAGCGCATGCGACACGCTGTCCTCCATCTTACCACAGGCCTTCAGTCAGCTTCCGGTAAGAGCGTGCGCTGTATTAGTGCTGTTCGGGCTGTCAGAAGTATTTGTACAATTTGACTGCGATTGTAGAATGTTTATATGATATTTATGTACTCAAAATCAAAAACCTATGTTCAAATGTTTAAACATGTCATCTTAGAAACATGTTTCCTAAAAAATGTATTTGTTTAAATGACTGTTGGTGCCCTGATGTAGGAAAAAAAGTACATTTATGCATTTTCATCCTCGGTTGGTTCAGCAAAACGCCCCGCCATTTTGTTTTTCTCTACTCACGGTATATGAGCTGATAGCCTAGTAGTAGAGTAGCCAATCAGAGCACAGGATTGCTCATATCCAGTGAATGTGGATAGAATAAATATAAATATTTAAAAATGCCCTAAATTATTATTTTATTTTTATACATATTAATTTAGGGCATTTTTAAATATTTACATATAGTCTATCGACATTCACTGGATATGAGCAATCGCATGCTCTGATTGGCTACTCTACTACCAAGATATCGGCTCATATACCGTGAGTAGAGAAAAACAAAATGGCGGCGCGTGTTGCCGAACCAACCGAGGACGAAATAAAAACTACTTGAAAACAAAGTACAAAAAAAGCAACAAAATATGGGATAAAAGTGTCTGATGGTAAGAGCGTATCTTTTAAAAAAAAAATTTTTTTCAAGAATTATTATTATTATTATTATCGCATTTTTCACAAATTGCTCCCGTAATTCCGCTGGTTTGTTTACATGCTTCATATTTAAGCATTAAAATTTTTGAATTTTTTTTTTTAGACTGGTTCAAAAGCTCAAAGAAGTTTGAAAATTACAGAACTGAAATGTCCAAAGAAGAATTAAATAAACGTCTAAAGCTATTCTGTGCCTCGGCAAGACGGCACTTTCTACAAAAAAACAACACTCAAGTCAATTCGTTCCGCCATCGATACGTTTTTAAGAAGTCCGCTTAAGAGGAAATGGTTTGGTTGGACGTTTAGTATATAGTTTGTATTTATCACATTTGCAAAAAAATAAAAATAAAAACGCTCTCTTTTTCAAAAGCCAGTGAGTGTGGATTGAATAAAACAGTTATTCCACTCAGTCTCGTCGTACAGGGATTATAGCCGGCTATCAGATCGTGTACGACTCAGTTTCGTAGAGTAATTGTTAATTATATAACGTACATGTTATGTTGTACCCTATGTGATAAGCATGTATAGTTAATAGAGCACAAAGTATTCAAAAACATCATTAGAGGAAGAGTAATACGATGGAAATCATTCATCAGCCTCAAGAATTAACTAATTTATTTAATAAATCTTAAAATGCATCCTACTAGTCGTGTACTGCAAAATACTGTACGTTACGTCATACCCTATGTAGTGACCATAGAAAAAGGGTTTGGGTTTCTGACTGTTGCCCCTTTTCCACCAAAGCAGTTCCAGGGCTGGTTCGGGGCCGGTGCTTAGTTTGGAACCGGGTTTTCTGTTTCCACTGACAAAGAACTGGCTCTGGGGCCAGAAAAACCGGTTCCAGGCTAGCACCAACTCTCTGCTGGGCCAGAGGAAAGAACCGCTTACGTCAGCGGGGGGGCGACTAACAACAACAGACCAACAACAATAACAAGACCGCGAAAGATCGCCATTTTTAAGCGACGAGAAGCAGCAGCTGTACAAACGCGAAGTCATCCATTATTATTGTTGCTGTTGCTGCTGCTGCTTCTTCTGTGTTGTTTTTGCTTCGATATTCGCGCCAAGGTTTATGCAAACGTAGCGACGTAACTGACGTATACAGCGACGTAATGATGTGGCTTCCCTTAGCACCGCGAGCTATGGAAAAGCAAACTGGTTCTCAGCTGGCTCGCAAGTTGAACGAGTTGTGAACCAGCACCAGCACCAGCCCCGAACCAGCCCTGGAACTGATTTGGTGGAAAAGGGGTATGTGTGTTGATTTCTGAATAAATATCAGGAATATTTTTGTGAATAAACAAATAAAAAGAATCTGAACTGAAGGCAGATTTTTTATTATCAAAATTCTATTGATCTCATTTTATTAAAAGTCGGAATGCATTTCTGATCGCTATTTTGTCGCTGCTATAGCAAGTTACGAGTGAAATACGCTCTGTAATATATCAGTCCATATGTCAAAGCGACGGCCGTAAACGAGATTCGTTGAGACCTGTACGAGACATCGTAGGACGGAAGTAAAACGTACAGCAGAAATCAAAGTGACCGACATCTGCCAACATTGTCAAAAGACGCGCGCCCTCTTTCGAACGCTGACGTAATCAAGCCGGAAGTTTTGTTTGTTTTGATAGCAATCAGGAAAGTTTGAAAAAAGTAGGCATCATTTAAACTCGTTTTTGTGCAATGTTTCGTTTGGAAAGCAGTTTTCAAAATGGCGGCACTGACACTTCATGTTTCGAAGTCTCGCACAAGTCTCGTGAAGATCGCACGGATAAGCGACGCCTGCCGTGGACCAAACGAACTAAATTCAGCACGGGTAAAAACCGAATAGGCCGATAAGTATAATATTTAATTGCAATTAGTTGCCAAGACGAGTCACGATATAAGGTTACTAAAACCGAAAACGTAATTGAATAACACGTTAATTAAGAAATAAAGCAAGTTTAAAAATGACTTCAGTTCTCCTTTAAAGTTGATGATGAAATCGTATAATAATAATAATAATAATAATAATGTTAAATTTATATAGCGCCTTTCAAGAAACCAAAGGATGCTTTACAATATAGACAAGGAAAAAATAAATAAATAAATAAATTAATTAAAAAAAGTAAAAAGTCCACCAAGTAGGGGTCAGGATATAATTCCCATGATGTAGCAGCCACAGTCCCACCAAAAGGTGCACGAAAACGAGTCCCACATCTCCAGCACCGCCGCCGTGACGCCGTCAGCAACATCGCTCGAACACCACGCCATGGATCCACAAAGCGAGCACAGAAGCACCGCCATGCAGAGCGCTGGTATGTCCAAGCTGCCTGCACAGCCGCCGCGACACCATCGAGCAACATCGCTCAGAACATCACGCCAAGCGTTAAAGCACAGATCGCTGGACAACCACGATGTAAAATGAGCAACGAGCTCACTGCAGTCCATAGCTGGGAGCGCAGGCATCACCCACAGCGAACCAAGGCCTGGAGGGAACCGACGCCCAAATTAGGTCCGGAGCTACACCACAACCGGCAGACAAAACCTTCAAACAAACATCAAACTACACAAACACACAGAAAAAAATAAATAAATGAAAATAGAAAAAGAAATAAAATAAAATAAAAAAGTTCTGTAGTGCTTCGAAAGTGGTTTTGACCTTCGTATGCAATACAGAAGTTTGTGAATTTGATTGGAGCAGCTGCCGCAGTGGAAAACTCGGCTCAGTGAACGTTTCCTGAAGTGTACCTGTTTTCTGAAGGACAAGACTCAGGTTCTATGCATCACAGTATTGCTTGGGCTGACGTATAGCGAGAACTCCTTGGTGAAGGCAGCAGCAGTGAGGGCTCTTGGTGTCTACATTCTCTTCCCCTGTCTCAGAGAGGTATGATGTGTGACTTGCGACACTGAAACCTTCCTCCTCCAGTCAGTAAGCTCTTCAGTCTCTGCTGTGACAGACCTGGCACATCATCTGGCACTCTTTTTTTTCTTTTCTGGTTCTCAGGACGTGATGTTTGTGGCAGACACAGCTAATGCCATCCTCACCGTTCTGGACGATCGCTCACCCAATGTCCGTGCCAAGGCTGCCTGGTCACTAGGCAATCTCACTGACACACTCATCGTCAACATGTAGGAGACTAATACATTTGTATGCTTTGTGCAATTTGATTTCGTCAACAGCTTTTAACTTCTGTAAGCTTTTTGTTTTTTTTCATCCAGGGCGTCCGTCGGACTGGAGTTTCAAGAAGAGCTCTCTGACATGCTACTTCTAAAGATGCTCAGATCTGCCACCCAAGCATCCAATGACAAGGACAGGGTATACATTGAGCTTTATTACTGCCTTCAGAGGGGGGGAGTTTGTTTGAGAAAACATAGCTACGCAACAAACAAGCATCCTGAATACCAACGAAGTCTCTAAACATGTCTGGGACAGTTGGTTTTGTTGTATAAAAAAAAAAAAAATTATGATACTTTGAACATCTATCAAGGCGCCATGAAATCCATTAATAAACCATGGAAATGATATTGCAGAGCTGTCACTCTGCCAAAATTCAGTGATTAGGTAAGCAGGGCGCATTAGTCATACCAGCAGCCAAGAGCAAGGACGCTCTCCAAAGCTGGACGTTATGGAAGGGTGGGTGGACATTAGAAGAGAACAATTATCGAGATCCCGTTTGGAGTTTGCTAAAATGCCTGTTGGAGACTTGGCAAGTTCTCTGCTCTGAGATCAAACTTGAACTTTTTAGCCTTGGTGCAAAGTGGAAACCCAACACAGCTATCACCCTGAGAACACCAGTGAAGCATGTTGGTGGTAGCATTATGTTGCGCGAATGCATTTTGTTCGCAGGGACCAGGAAAATAATTGCAGATAGGAACTCCGGTTGTGAGTCGGGAACTGAAGAAATGTCGGAGAGTCGTAATTATTCGGGCCAGTCGTTTGGATTTGCTGTTTTACTGTGTCATAACTAATTTGCATAGAGTTGAGAAAATCTCAGTCACTTGTTGCGCTGTTGCTTTGTGACTTCCCATTCTTACTGAAATCTCGACTCGGTGTCCTGCATGCACATAGACAATCCCTGTGTCCGAAATCACTCCCTCGTTCACTACTCCCTACCCCCTATATAGGGAATTACTGTATAGAGGACTATAAATGCCGCTTTTCCACTACAAACGCGGCTGAGTCGGGCTGAGCCGTGCCGTGCTGAGTCGGGCTGAGCGGGGCTGCTGGAGTTGCATTTCGACTACAACCGCGCTGAACCGTGCTGGCTGGAAGTGGGTGGACACATTGGGTGGAGTTAGTGAAAGTGGGTGGACGTCAGGTGATGTCGTTAAGCAGCGCAAACAGTGACATCAGTGATCTTTTAAGCGGTAGTCTCACGACCCAGATAGTAAACAATAAACATGGAGGACATGGAGTCGTTAGTGTTGCTGGTCTTGGTGCTGTGGCTTGTTGTCACCGACAACGCGGACAGATACTGGCAAGAGCGTATAGATGAGGCGAGGCGCATAAGGCTTCAGAAATTCTCGTAATTCGTAATTATTCTCCTTCCGGGTTTGCGGTGTTTACAGATCCCAGCGCGCTCGCGGGGCGTGTGTGGGCATGTGAGGACACTCCTCCTCACCAATCAGTGCACAGGGGAGTGTCTGCTCACGCCCCCAGCCTCACTCGGCACGGTTTGGCTCGCTTCAGCCCCACTCCAAAACGGTGCGAGTTTTAGGGGCTAAGCAGGGCTGAAGCGAGCTGAGTCGTGCTGGTTTTTGGTAGTCGAAACGCGAGCCGTGTCGGGCTGAAGTGAGCTGAAGCGAGCTGAAAAAGGGTAGTGGAAAAGGGCCAATAGTGAGCTCATTGGTAAAATGAAAAAAAAAAAACCACTTTCGGACACTAGTCCGTCACGCTGGTATTTACTGTCATCATTACTGTCGCACATTTAAAATGTGCCAGGTCAGTCGGCTGGTGGGTTTTCAAAATAATAAATACATGTATGTTATTTCCCAGCTGGGAGGTCTGTGTCGTGAAATACCGTGACCGAGGTCTTGAAAGTACTGACTGAGGCCCTCTGGGCCGAGGTCAGTATTCAAGGCCGAGGTCACGGTATTTCACCATACGGACCGACCTTAAGCTGGTAAATAATATATTTATTTTTTTCTTTACCAAATTCGAACAGAAAACGAGAGCGCCCGAAAGGGAAAACCGAGCCGAGACGCCATTTTGAATCCTCATTCACGGCTGTAATGCAAATGGCTTCCTCCTCGGTATACAAGTGCACTTCCATGGCAGGAAAAAAACTACATTTTGCCGCCTATGTAGTCCCCTATTTATACAAAATTGAGTCATTCAGGATTCAGCCACGTTTTTGCTCGGCGTTAGCAACAGTTAGAGGTTTTTAGCTTTCTCCTGAAATGTTTTCTTTTATTTCTTCTTCCTCAGGGTAGTAAAACTCGCTTTCGCTGTGAACACTGTCATTATCGCTATTCATGCTGTAAAATTAATGCTATTCTCCTGAGAAATGCTGGCAAACATTTATAAGATTTTTGATCATCTTATAAATAAATCTTATAAAAAAAAGATAAATGTTGACAAAAAAATGCTACTATGTTTGTTGTTGTTGTGAACGAGCAAGTCGCCAGAGGTCTGTAACCGGGGTCCGTAACTGGGGTCCGTATCGTAGGATACGGACCCGCTCGCCAGCCAATCAGAGCGCAGGATTTGATGGAAAGCGGACCGCGAAAAAAATAAATGCTTGTAGTTTTGTGATAAATCCATATTATACTGAGCATATTTCCCACATTAATCAGTACCAAGTCCCTGCAGCTTTCAGTTCTTTTTAAATCAAGGCTGAATACTTTCTTCTTTTCCGCTGCCTTTTATTAAATCACATTTGAGACTTTTAATTTGATTTCTTTCAGTGTGACCGCAATTAATATGTATTGCTTTGGTTAGTGACCATCGGTGTAAATAATAATCACTAAGGACAGCACTACAAAATGGCGTCCTCGCTATATAGCGCCCTATATAGTGAGTAGGGAGCGATTTCGGACACAGGGAATGAACGTCACTTGCTAGTGACGATTTTTGGGTGGCACGGTGGTGTGGTGGTTAGCACTGTCGCCTCACAGCGAGAAGGTTCCGGGTTCGAACCTCACGGCTGACAGAGGCCTTTCTGTGTGGATGTTCTCCCCGTGTCTGCGTGGGTTTTCTCCGGGTGCTCCGGTTTCCCCCACAGTCCAAAGACATGCAGATTCAGTCCAATGGAGACACTGTAATTGGCGCAGGCTGTAGTGCTTTCCCAGCCATAATGCATGTATATATATCTTGCTATGGCAAAGCTAATTAAATCAAAAATATATAGTGCGAACGTAAAAGCGTTTTCTGTTCTTTTGTCAGTTCTTGTTCATTGTGATCTCAATTTCATATACGGTAGAGACAAGATTAATATGTAAATGCTAACGTGTTCCTTCAAGGAAGTGTTGATAATGATTAATGAGGGGTTTTGTTTTTTTTATCCCCTGCTGGCCAAAAGGCCCGAAGCGGGATTATGTCGTGGCGATGTCTGTCCGTCTGTCCGTCCAGGGAAGGGTGCTCCCCTTCTGAAATCATCTCATCTCATTATCTCTAGCCGCTTTATCCTGTTCTACAGGGTTGCAGGCAAGCTGGAGCCTATCCCAGCTGACTACGGGCGAAAGGCGGGGTACACCCTGGACAAGTCGCCAGGTCATCACAGGGCTGACACATAGACACAGACAACCATTCACACTCACATTCACACCTACGCTCAATTTAGAGTCACCAGTTAACCTAACCTGCATGTCTTTGGACTGTGGGGGAAACCGGAGCACCCGGAGGAAACCCACGCGGACACGGGGAGAACATGCAAACTCCACACAGAAAGGCCCTCGCCGGCCCCGGGGCTTGAACCCAGGACCTTCTTGCTGTGAGGCGACAGCGCTAACCACTACACCACCGTGCCGCCCTGAAATCATCTCCTCTCAATTTTTGGAGGAATTTCACCAAACTTGGTAAAACGCATTGTTATATGTCGGTAATACACATATTGTAATTTCGTAAAATTCGGTCACATTTTACCAGAGTTACAGCCCTTGATTAACATCCTTGTACTTTCACAATTTCATGAAGGTGCGCTCGCCTTCTGACATCAACTCCTCTCGCAATTTTCGGACGAATTTCTCGAAGCTTGACAAAAGGCCTTGTTATATGACGTTAATACGCATCTTGCGATTTTAATTTCGTTTGTGAAAATTTTCCCAGAGTTTTGACCCTTTCAGTGGCGGCTCCAGAGATTTTTCCTTAGGGTGGCAAAGGAGGGGCATAGGTTCCAGGAGGGGGGCATAGGTTGTCGATGCAGCAGATCGTAGAAATCATTTTTACTTACGCTCAAGAAGTCATCTTGTCAAATATATATTGAGCTATTGTACCATCAAGGAAAACGGATTCAACCATCTAAACCATCTTTTCTGAAAGTATATTCCCAAGCAATGAATGGAACTATTCTGCCCTAGCGATGTATCAAAAAATAGACAGATAGCGAACGGTTTAGATTGTGGATCTTTACTGAAGACTTCAAACTTGTACAGATGTGTTCATACATGTCAACCTATACGGAATGTCCGTATTTTATACAGATTTGATTCAATAAACGTAGTATACGGGCGTATAAATAAAGTTATACGGATTCTTTAAAAAAAACTTCAATATTTATTTAGAGCTATAATCAATTCCCATGATGATAAAAGAGCGCATAACATTTACAAACGTACTGTACACCACAGACAGCCAGGAAAGAGTCTTATGAAATCGCGTGTTATCTTGTGGTAGTGAGACTTCGTTCCACTTTTGATCATGCGCACACCGCATTGCGAGAATCCCGCCAACCGGGAAGTCATAGACATATAAACATAGACGCCGCCTTCTGCGTAGAATCATACGTCATCCTCGCCGCCATATTGGATGTGGCAAAGTGGAGATTCTTCAACCGTCTCTGGCCGAGAATAAAAATGCCTCATTCATGTGCTGCGTTTAACTGTACCAACAGGTTTACCGTCCAAACGAGATCACATGGGATTACCTTTCACAGGTGAGACTGGAAAAATACTTTTCATTGTATTTGGTCATTATAACGTAATTTTACGAACAGATTTTCCTGACTTTGTGGCTAATATGAAGTCTCGCGCATAATAGCCGCTCGGTGAAACCTGTCTCCAAACAATGAAGTATTTCCTTCGTAACTACGCTGATAACACTTTTTGTCAAACATTGGAGCTTTGTATTCATTCTGAAGGTTTATTGTTATTAATATTGAATAAAAAGTAACTGGGATATATCATTGTTAATTATCATTCATATTTTAGGTAAATTATTTTAATTTGCATCTTATACGGATTTTATAAGGGAAATACGGATTTTGGAGGTTGGTTATACAGGTTTGATTGACCAAAGGTTGACATGTATGTGCGTTCATCCTCGATTTCCGTAAAATTAAAAGAAACAAATTAAGTACATCACTAAACTGAATAGCACACAGGCGAAAACGCGAGCTAGGCTGACCTGCTAGTAATGCTAACAGAACGTCTCTCTCTGGGTGAAACCATTTCAAAATTCCGGGGGTGGGGTGGGGTGTGAAATAAGGGTTGTTTTACAACCCCGATTCCAAAAAAGTTGGGACAAAGTGCAAATTGTAAATAAAAACGGAATGCAATGATGTGGAAGTTTCAAAATTCCATATTTTATTCAGAATAGAACATAGATGACATATCAAATGTTTAAACTGAGAAAATGTATCATTTAAAGAGAAAAATTAGGTGATTTTAAATTTCATGACAACAACACATCTCAAAAAAGTTGGGACAAGGCCATGTTTCCCACTGTGAGACATCCCCTTTTCTCTTTACAACAGTCTGTAAACGTCTGGGGACTGAGGAGACAAGTTGCTCAAGTTTAGGGATAGGAATGTTCACCCATTCTTGTCTAATGTAGGATTCTAGTTGCTCAACTGTCTTAGGTCTTTTTTGTCGTATCTTCCGTTTTATGATGCGCCAAATGTTTTCTATGGGTGAAAGATCTGGACTGCAGGCTGGCCAGTTCAGTACCCGGACCCTTCTTCTACGCAGCCATGATGCTGTAATTGATGCAGTATGTGGTTTGGCATTGTCATGTTGGAAAATGCAAGGTCTTCCCTGAAAGAGACGTCGTCTGGATGGGAGCATATGTTGCTCTAGAACCTGGATATACCTTTCAGCATTGATGGTGTCTTTCCA
Source organism: Neoarius graeffei (assembly GCF_027579695.1). Classification (NCBI taxonomy): domain Eukaryota; kingdom Metazoa; phylum Chordata; class Actinopteri; order Siluriformes; family Ariidae; genus Neoarius; species Neoarius graeffei. The sequence continues at coordinate 76,057,969 of NC_083580.1, forward strand.
GATGTGTAAGCTGCCCATGCCACACGCACTAATGCAACCCCATACCATCAGAGATGCAGGCTTCTGAACTGAGCGCTGATAACAACTTGGGTCGTCCTTCTCCTCTTTAGTCCGAATGACACGGCGTCCCTGATTTCCATAAAGAACTTCAAATTTTGATTCGTCTGACCACAGAACAGTTTTCCACTTTGCCACAGTCCATTTTAAATGAGCCTTGGCCCAGAGAAGACGTCTGCGCTTCTGGATCATGTTTAGATACGGCTTCTTCTTTGAACTATAGAGTTTTAGCTGGCAACGGCGGATGGCACGGTAAATTGTGTTCACAGATAATGTTCTCTGGAAATATTCCTGAGCCCATTTTGTGATTTCCAATACAGAAGCATGCCTGTATGTGATGCAGATCACGGGCACCCAGTATGGTTTTCCGGCCTTGACCCTTACGCACAGAGATTCTTCCAGATTCTCTGAATCTTTTGATGATATTATGCACTGTAGATGATGATATGTTCAAACTCTTTGCAATTTTACACTGTCGAACTCCTTTCTGATATTGCTCCACTATTTGTCGGCGCAGAATTAGGGGGATTGGTGATCCTCTTCCCATCTTTACTTCTGAGAGCCGCTGCCACTCCAAGATGCTCTTTTTATACCCAGTCATGTTAATGACCTATTGCCAATTGACCTAATGAGTTGCAATTTGGTCCTCCAGCTGTTCCTTTTTTGTACCTTTAACTTTTCCAGCCTCTTATTGCCCCTGTCCCAACTTTTTTGAGATGTGTTGCTGTCATGAAATTTCAAATGAGCCAATATTTGGCATGAAATTTCAAAATGTCTCACTTTTGACATTTGATATGTTGCCTATGTTCTATTGTGAATACAATATCAGTTTTTGAGATTTGTAAATTATTGCATTCCGTTTTTATTTACAATTTGTACTTTGTCCCAACTTTTTTGGAATCGGGGTTGTACAATCAGGGTACAAAGTTTGTGTCACAGGGGTCCAAAATTCAAATTGATTCAAACTGGTTCTTGTACCAGTTTTTAAGTGAAGGGCAAGTTAAAGAACAGATTTCAGGTAATTTTTTGACGTGTGTGTATGGTAGTTTTGTGTAATCTGCTATAAGATAAAGAAGATTAAGTGTAGCTTTAAGCAGGGCTGGGAGAAACAAATGAAGTGATTCTCGGAGAGGACATTTTTTTTTTTTGACAATTCAGAATCCACTACTTCCATAGTGCTTTTAAATATAAGGCTGTAAGCTTTGTGTTAGTTGTCTCTAATATTTATGTCCCAATATCTTGACCACATTTTAGGATGAAAATAATCATTTTAGATATGTTATTTTATATTGAAAAATTAGCTGTCTCGGAGAGGACTTTTTTTGACACAATTACATACTAATTTGATCAAAAACTTACTGGCATTCAACATTAAAACTTAACTATGTTTCCAATGATATGGAACCAAATATGTGTTTTATGGTATAAAGAATGATGTAAGTGCATCCCTTTTGGAGCTACCTGTGGTCAAAAAAGCACTTTTTCTAAATGACACGAGTAATTTTGCTAAATATGACACATATTGCCATACATTCACCAAAAATAACGTTATCACCAATTTTTTTTTTGCATGGTAAATAGAGCTATCACAGGGCTACAATAAACAACCAAGTTTATTTAGTCAAGCCTTTTGATATTGAAGATAATAAGTGTTAAATGTGATTTTTAGCTTGCGTACCCTGATTGTAAAACAACCCATAACGCAAATAACGGTAGGTAGAGATGAGATGAGGGCTTAGTATCTCTGTAGATAGATAACTGAATTTCAAAAATGTGTTTTAATAAATAATTCTTTTTAAAATAGGGGGGCAACTGGGGTGGCAAGACATATTTTTACAGTGGCAACTGGCACCTTTTGCCACCCCTTAAAACTGCGCCTGGACCCTTTGATTAAATAACTTGTACTTTGACAATTTCATGAGGTTCTTCTGAAGTCAACTCTTCTCAGAATTTGTGGAGGAATTTCACCAAACTTGGCGAAAGGCTTTGTTATATGACAGTTATACACATATTGAAATTTTGTTTAATTTGGGCAGAGTTATGCCCTTGATTATTAACAAACTTGTACTTTGGCAATTTCATCAAGGTGTGCTCGCTTTCTGAAATCAACTTCCCTCACGATTTTTATTCCCCGCTGGCCGAAAGGCCCGAAGGGGGATTATGTCGTGGTGATGTCCGTCTGTCTGTCCCAGGAAGGCTACTCGCCTTCTGAACTCAATCAGGATTCTTTGTTATATGTCAGTAATACGCATATTGCAATTTCATTCAATTCAGTCGCATTTTACCAGAGTTATGGCGCAGTCGCCAGCGGGGGATATTGTGCTGTCAGAGCACTCTTGTTTGATGCTGCTGTTGTAATGATGTTATTGTTATTTTGTAGGTAAAGAGTAACGCAGTGCGATCTCTGGGGAACCTGCTGCACTTCCTGCAGCCGGTGCACCTGAGCAAGCCAGCGTTTGTGCAGCCTCTTGATCAGGCCATGAGAGCGCTTATAAATACAGCCAGAGGAGATGCTACCATGAAGGTGCGCTGGAACGCCTGTTACGCTCTGGGGAACGCTTTCCAAAACCCTGCCTTGCCTCTTGGTGAGTGTTGAATGATTCTTGGTGCAAATTAAGTCTAGTAGTACCAGATAAACCCTTCTGTAGAAAGGTAAATCACGCTCAGCCGAGGCATAAGAGATCGTCCCTTAAAGAGTTATGCTAGAACAGGAAATACCGTATGTTCTTGCGTTAGCGCAGAACTTCTTTGAAGAGATGTCCATGGGTTCTTTTTTTTTTAATTTAATGAAGTCTTAAGATCAATTAATAGACTTGGCACTCAGCTACGTCTTTTAACGAATCACCCTCAAAGGGTTTCAGTTTATTAAACGTATAAAGCTATTAGTATAACGTTTGAGTGCAGAATTAATCTGAAATAATAATTAAATAAATCCGGCTACAATGAGCAGTTCTGTCGACAGTAAACCCGTGATAAACTAAGCATAATATCTAAGAGCAAAATAAACGATTGACGGATAAACTCAGCAAAAAGGCTTCTACATATTACCGTGTGTCTTTTATAGTTAAAGGAGAACTGAAGTCATATTTAAACTTGCTTTATTTCTTAATTAACGTGTTATTCAATTACGTTTTCGGTTTTAGTAACCTTATATCGTGACTCGTATCGGCAACTAATTGCGATTAAATATTATACTTATCGGCCTGTTCGGTTTTTAGCCGTGTTGAGTTTAGTTCGTTTGGTCCACGGCAGGCGTCGCTTATCCGCGCGATCTTCACGAGACTTGTGCGAGACTTCAAAACGTGAAGCGTCAGCCAGGCGTCAGCGCCGCCATTTTGAAAACCGTTTTCCAAACGAAATATTGCACAAAAACGAGTTTAAATGACGATTACTGCCTACTTTTTCAAACTTTCCTGATTGCTATCAAAACAAACAAAACTTCCGGCTTGATTACGTCAGCGTTCGAAAGAGGCCGCGCGCGTCTTTTGACAATGTTGTCAGATGTCGGTCACTTTGATTTCCGCTGTACGTATTACTTCCGTCCTACGATGTCTCGTACAGGTCTCAACGAATCTCGTTTACGGCCGTCGCTTTGACATACGGACTGATATATTACAGAGCATATTTCAAACACTCATAACTTGCTCTAGCAGCGACAAAATAGTGATCAGAAATGCATTCCGATATTTAATAAAATGAGAAATAGAATTTTGATGATAAAAAAATCTGCCTTCAGTTCTCCTTTTTTTTTTTTTTAAAGATTTTTTTTCACCTTTATTGGATAGGACAGTGTAGAGACAGGAAATGGGCGGGAGAGAGAGATGGGGAAGGATCGGGAAATGACCTCGGGTCAGAACCAGCCCCGAACCAGCCCTGGAACTGCTTTGGTGGAAAAGGGGCAAGAGTGGGAGTCGGGAGGAACAGGAACAAAAAAATGAAAACTTTTGAAATATGCAGCTACATTAATCCTTGTTTTCATCACCATTTCCTCAGGCACTGCCAGCTGGTCTACAGAGGCGTACTCTGCTCTCTCGTCCATCGTCACGTCCTGCAAGAACTTCAAAGTCCGCATCAAATCCGCTGCCGCGCTGTCTGTCCCCGCTGAACGGGAGCACTATGGAAACGAGCATCAGTTCGCTGAAGTGTGGCGAGCCTTGGCCCAGGCTCTCGAACATAGCGAAGAAACCCAGGACTTTCTTGAATACCGCTACTGCGCCAGCTTGCGTTCGGAGCTCTGCCACGCCCTGCTTCACCTCCTGACCCTGTGCCAAACTAGAGATCTGCCTTCAATCGGCGCATCGCTGAGCAGCCAGTCGAGACCTGCGCTGCACGGCTTCTTGGTTCATTACCTCACTGACGTTCCTTCGGTTTCTGCACACGGTGTCATTGGTGGAGAAGGTACAGGATGCCAGACGGAGCCTACAGACAGACTGAAGCTGCTGGATCAGACCCTGATCAGACTGAAGGAGCCGGAAGAGGATGTTAATAAAACTGGAAGCAGGTCTGATCTTGACACAGTGATTGGATTTTTAGAGGAAGTTATGAAGACTTGCAAAAGGTTGAAGGTGTCCGAAGGAACGGACACGTCACGGATACAGTAACTCGCCGTAGAAGCTATCCTGTACATTTCGCAGTTATAGCAACGGAAACAAATTTCCGCTTTGGTGGATCTGCCACTCATAAATACATAAACACGAAACTCAGTTTATATAAGATGTTTAGAAAATGTATTGTGCTACAGGTTTATTCAAATGAGCCTCTTTGAGCTTGATTTAATAAAAAAAATGTTGAATTCAAGATGTAACATACATTTGGCACTTTATTAGGAGCACTTGCACGCCCATCCGTTCATGCAGTCGTATCCAGTCAGCAAATTGCGTGGCAAGACTGATGACAAAAGACCAGACGACATTTTGCCTGATTTTCGGTTTCTGTAGCATCAGATTCCTGACAGGAGTGGAACCTGATGCGTCTTCAGATGGAAATGTGAGGAAACGGTGTAAACTTGTGGAAGCAGGAATGCTTGACTGAAGCCAGATAGAAGGAACAATAAAGTTTTTTCAAGTGAAGGTTATGGTACTGGTTTGTGTGTCTGAGATGTGAACAGCAGAGGGCGATATAGAGCTATGAGTTCAAGCCGAGGTTTTTCATTTAATGTGTTTTATCATAAGGAATTAAAAATAAACATTTGTTTACCTCTATTAGTATTCCAGACTATTTGTGAAGACCTTTGTTTTAATGTTTATTACTCAGGCACTTAACATTTATTATCCTGGTGGTGTAGTGGTTAGCGCTGTCGCCTCACAGCAAGAAGGTCCGGGTTCGAGCCCCGTGGCCGGCGAAGGCCTTTCTGTGTGGAGTTTGCATGTTCTCCCCGTGTCCGCGTGGGTTTCCTCCGGGTGCTCCGGTTTCCCCCACAGTCCAAAGACATGCAGGTTAGGTTAACTGGTGACTCTAAATTGAGCGTAGGTGTGAATGTGAGTGTGAATGGTTGTCTGTGTCTATGTGTCAGCCCTGTGATGACCTGGCGACTTGTCCAGGGTGTACACCGCCTTTCACCCGTAGTCAGCTGGGATAGGCTCCAGCTTGCCTGCGACCCTGTAGAACAGGATAAAGCGGCTAGAGATGAGATGAGATGAGACAACATTCAGGAAAACAACATTGGGTCAAAGCTAGAACTGAGCTGGAGAAAAACATTCCGGTGCTTTATGTCACTTCATTTGGCAAAACGGTAACCAAAAAGTTCCTGTTTGTTGACGGGAGCCCTATACGAGGCTGGATTTTAGTGATAAAATATCCTTATAGTAGTAACTTATTGAACTCTTATTACTTCCCAAATAATAAACTGACGCGGTCACCTGACTGACATGAATGGACAATATTTTGCGAATTATATATTAATAAGATGTGAATTTAAATGATTAAGTCATGCTCAGTCATTTTGTTGATTGTTTTCTGATAACAGATACACAATTATGGACTAATACACAACATAAAAATTAATGCAGCATGTAGTCAGTCAATGTACTGTAGACATTCACCAGTCACTTTACTAGGAACACCCAGCCATCCAGCTGCTGTTTATGCAGTTCTTTAATCGGCCGATCCATCGACAGCAGCACAATGCATCAAATAAAATCATGCAGATACAAAGCAAGAGGGGCGGCACGGTGGTGTAGTGGTTAGCGCTGTCGCCTCACAGCAAGAAGGTCCGGGTTCGAGCCCCGTGGCCGGCGAGGGCCTTTCTGTGTGGAGTTTGCATGTTCTCCCCGTGTCCGCGTGGGTTTCCTCCGGGTGCTCCGGTTTCCCCCACAGTCCAAAGACATGCAGGTTAGGTTAACTGGTGACTCTAAATTGACCGTAGGTGTGAATGTGAGTGTGAATGGTTGTCTGTGTCTATGTGTCAGCCCTGTGATGACCTGGCGACTTGTCCAGGGTGTACCCCGCCTTTCGCCCGTAGTCAGCTGGGATAGGCTCCAGCTTGCCTGCGACCCTGTAGAACAGGATAAAGCGGCTACAGATAATGAGATGAGATGAGACAAAGCAAGAGCTTCAGTTAATGTTCACGATGTTCAAACATCAGAATGGGAAAAATTGTGATCTCACAGTGAAGTGTGACTTTCTTTCTTTCTTTCTTTCTTTCTTTCTTTCTTTCTTTCACTGTGGCATGGGTGTCGGTTTGAGCCAGATGTTTTTGTACGGTTTGAGTATTTCAGAAACTGCTGATCTCCTTCCTGGGGTTTTCACACACGACGGTCTATATACAGAATGGTGAAAAAAAAAGTGGGCGACAGTTCTGTGGGTGGAAACAAATGCCTTGTTGATAAGAGAGGTCAGAGATCACAAAATGGCCAGATTCTAGGTGGTTCGAGCTTCTTTTTTTTCCAGGAAGGATATAGTAACTCATATAATCACTCTTTACAACCGTGGTGAGCAGAAAAGCATCTCAGCCTGCAACAGCAGAACACACTGGGTTCCTATTAAAGTGGTCGGTGAGTGTGAGTATGATTTGACAAACATAATTATCCCCTAAATATAGTGTTACCGTAAATAGATTTAAACAGATATAATAAGGCAGCCTTGGGCGGCACGGTGGTGTAGTGGTTGGCACGGTCGCCTCACAGCAAGAAGGTCCTGGGTTCGAACCCAGAAGCCGGTGATGTCCTTTCTGTGCGGAGTTTGCATGTTGTCTGCGTGGGTTTCCTCCGGGTGCTCCGGTTTCCCCCAAAGACATGCGGTTAGGTTAATATGGGACGGCCTTGGGCTGAGGTGCCCTTGAGCGAGGCACCGAACTCCTGACTGCTTCCCGGGCGCTGTTAGCATGGCTGCCCACTGCTCTGGGTGTGTGTGTGTGCTGATTGCTCACGTGCATGTGTGTGTTCACTGCTTCAGATGGGTTAAATGCAGAGAGGAAATTTCACAAGTGTGTGATGAATAAAGTTGTGCTTTCTTTCTTTCTTTCTTTCTTTCTTTCTTTCTTTCTTTCTTTCTTTCATTTCGACTGTGCAAAAAAAAAAAGCAGAAAGTGGAGAGTGTAGACAAGTACAAATACCTTGGCACCATTACTGACAACAAGCTCACATTTGAGGTAAACTGTGAAGCTGTCACATCGATTGAACCTTGCTTTTGATCTTTTACCGTGCTTTTATTGAATCTATCTTATCTTTCTGCTTGGCGTGCTGGTTCAACAACCTGTCTTTTAAAAACAAGAATTCCCTTTTTCAAATAGTTAAGTGGTCTGGCAGGCTGATTGGAGAGCCACAACTTAAAGGCCAATTTATGCTGACAACGCAGTCCTCGCAGATGGCGTCTGCGTAGCCTCCCCACCTTCGCAGACGCTCTGCACGCACCTCCCAAAAATTGTGACCACCGCAGAAGCCTCGCAGACAGCGTCGCAGACAAGAGGGCTCTGATCGGTCCACTCTACATCCGCTGTACACGCACTTCGGCTTCCCTACTTCCCCGGTTTGGTTTGTTTTCACGACCGCCATTTTTAAAAACACGAGCGAAGATGGAGCAGCACGAAGAGCGGTTGATCGAGGAAGTGAGGAAGTACGTACATCTATACGACTCCAGTTCTAGTCATTATAAGTAACCGGAGGATAAACACTCCACTAACCACACCCACCAACTACTCCTAGCGATTTCGCGACTTCGCGCCCCCTTGCGTTGTGGCGGTGAATAACATCGCGCACGCCTATTACTCCCCGCTCAACGATAAATTACAACTGTCTGCGAAAAGCTGTCTGCGAAAGCCTTGTCGCAAGAGCATGCAGAGGCCCTTAGTCCTGAGACCCTGTACACCAGACAGTTGCAGAGGATAGCTGGTTCCATCTTGGAAGATCGCTCTCACCCGCTGTATAAGGAATTTCAGCTCCTTCCATCTGGTTACAGATACAACCTACCTGTCTGCAAGACAAAGCCTTTCAGAGGAAGTTTTGTCCCCTCTGCTATTAGAGAGATTAATAATATAACTTCTAAACATAGGCTGTAATAGCACAATTTATTTTATCTCATCTCATCTCATTATCTGTAGCCGCTTTATCCTGTTCTACAGGGTCGCAGGCAAGCTGGAGCCTATCCCAGCTGACTACGGGCGAAAGGCGGGGTACACCCTGGACAAGTCGCCAGGTCATCACAGGGCTGACACATAGACACAGACAACCATTCACACTCACATTCACACCTATGGTCAATTTAGAGTCACCAGTTAACCTAACCTGCATGTCTTTGGACTGTGGGGGAAACCCACGCAGACACGGGGAGAACATGCAAACTCCGCACAGAAAGGCCCTCGCCGGCCACGGGGCTTGAACCCAGGACCTTCTTGCTGTGAGGCGACAGTGCTAACCACTACACCACCGTGCCGCCCCAATTTATTTTATTTGTTTTATAATTAATTTTTAATTTGTTTATATATTTAAGGATCTTATCAGTCTCATTTTATTACACATTCATCAATCTATCATGGCTGGTATATCACTTTTTTTTTTTTTTACACAATGTGACACTATGTCACTCTAGGATGCGATACTTTGGTACTGTCCAGGGCTTTGAACCAGAACTTTTTTCCTATTGGTTCGTTCTGAACAGAAACGGAATTTTAACTTTTCCGGTTTTGGGTTCCACCGTTACAGAGACGTTCCCGAACCGGTTAGAACAAAAAAATTTCGTTCCCGGAACGGTTAATTACGTTCCCTGTCAGCTGTTTAACAAATGGCTATAAAATTATGTCTCTGTCTCATCCAGCTTAAGCCAAATGTAGGCTAATTCTATTACAACCGTCATTAAATAAGACAAGAAATAATTCAAAACAATTATTATTTCAAATGTTGGCGATTTGGATTCTCAGTATGTCTTCCCATCTACACAAACAGAAAAAGTGCCAAAAATGAAAGATAATTTGTTTAGTGTGTTACCAAAGGCTAGTCAGGCCCTATGCATTGATAGGCTAACAGAGGTTAACGTCATTTAATGTTCGCGAGCCTCTCATTAACGTGGACAAATATATTGATATCGTGTTTGAAATTGACGTTTTTGAATAACGATAGACTGCAATATTTACCTCTTATTTAAGATGTGGAGACGTGATAGTAGTCCACCCTCCCGCTCTCTCCATTCAGTCAGCGAACGTCACACAGGAAGTGAACCCCAGCGGGTCATAGAAACTTGCGCAGGAGAAGAATGACTTTTTTATTTGTAGGCTACGGAAACTTTGAGGAACGAAATAAAAACCGGTATTAACCGGTTACCATTATTTTTAATAAGCGTTTCTGTTCCAGAACATAAAAAATAATAAAGTTTCTGGTTTCGTTTCTGTTCCATGTGAAATAGAAAAAGTTCCCGGTTTTCGTTTTCGTTCCTTGAACCGGTTCAAAGCCCTGGTACTGTCTAATGTTTACTGTTTTTAAACATTTCTGTAATATTTCAAATGTTTGTACTGTATGTTAAGTGTGTCCTTTGTTTTAAATGTTTTGTATGAGTGGAGTTAACTTGGCTGCACACCAAACCTTTGGGTACAAATAAAGTTATCTAATCTAATTCCTTTAAAACAGAATTAAGAAGACAAAACAGTTTCCTGCGACCACCTGAACATTTAGTGTGATTGGTTAAAACTTTATTCGCCGTCGTCTATCCCTGTATGAATGACCATGATGGAAATATTCCTCTGGCTTTTATTAACTTTGGTGTCCTCCCAGATTTAATATTTGGACACCTCTCCAACACACTCCTTGCCCTTTCTGTTAAAAAGCTGTTGTAATTTTTATTTTTAACTACTTGGAATTTCTAAACAAAATAGGAATATCATGATCTGTGTTGCTGTGCTGGTTGAATCGGAGACACCAAAACATTCAGGAAAACCTTATTGTATGTGCAAGAAATAGTTTTATATATTCCAGTGCAAAATCTGAGAAGGGGCGGCACGGTGGTGTAGTGGTTAGCGCTGTCGCCTCACAGCAAGAAGGTCCTGGGTTCGAGCCCCGTGGCTGGCGAGGGCCTTTCTGTGCGGAGTTTGCATGTTCTCCCCGTGTCCGCGTGGGTTTCCTCCGGGTGCTCCGGTTTCCCCCACAGTCCAAAGACATGCAGGTTAGGTTAACTGGTGACTCTAAATTGACCGTAGGTGTGAATGTGAGTGTGAATGGTTGTCTGTGTCTATGTGTCAGCCCTGTGATGACCTGGCGACTTGTCCAGGGTGTACCCCGCCTTTCGCCCGTAGTCACCTGGGATAGGCTCCAGCTTGCCTGCGACCCTGTAGAAGGATAAAGCGGCTAGAGATAATGAGATGAGATGAAAATAGGACGTGTCGTGTAATATCATGTGAGGAGTTGTCAGTACTAAAATTTGTACACCGTTCATATTCTTCGTACATGATTTTCATTTTTTTAAAATGTAAATTCAGGTGTGTTGGTGGAAATTGTTTAGGAGATTCACGTCTCAAAGTGCACAGACTACAGAGTCTTTAACTGAATTCCATGAAACAAAATGATATTCGGGGCCTTTCAAAAATGGTCATACATGAGTTTTACATTTATTAAACGTCTGCATGATTTCAACACTGAGTTCTTATTATTATGTTCTTCAAATCGTACTTACACTCAGCGGCCACTTTAATAGGAACTTGTTCTTGGTTCTAAGATCCCTGTTCTTGGCTGCAGGAGTGGAACCCAGTGTGTTCTTCTGTTTTCTGTTGCATGCTGAGATGCTTTTCTGCTCACCACGGTTGTAAAGAGTGATTATATGAGTTACTATATCCTTCCTGAACCAATCTGGCTATTTTCCTCTGACCTCTCTGTTCAACAAGGCGTTTGTTTTCACCCACAGAACTCTTTCACTCACTCGATGTTTTTTGTTTTTCGCACCATGTTTTTCTGTGTAAACTCTACAGACTGTTGTGTGTGAAAACCCCAGGAAGGAGATCAGCAGTTTCTGAAATGCTCAAACCAACACCCATACCACAGTGAAAGAAAATCGCACTTCTCTGTGAGATCATAATTTTTCCCATTCTGATGTTTGAACGTTGTGAGCATTAATTAACTGAAGCTCTTGATTTGTATCTGCATGATTTTATTTGATGCATTGTGCTGCTGTCGAGGGATCGGCTGATTAGAGAACTGCATCAAACAGCAGGTGGATGGATGGATGGATGGGTGTTCCTAATAAAGTGGCCTGTGAGTGTATACAGTACAGTGACTGACTGCATTAATTTTTATGTTGTGTATTAGTCCGTAATTGTGTATCTGTTATCAGAAAATGATCAGCAAAATGACTGAGCATGGCTTAATCATCGAAATTCACATCTTATTAATATCTAATTAGCGACATATTGTTCATTCATGTCCTGTGTAGCGTCAGGTGACTGCTTCAGTTTATTATTTAGGAACTAATAAGAGTTCAATAAGTTACTACTATAAGATGTGTTAGAATTTTAATCGCCACTAATAAGAGACTAAAAGGCCCTAAGGACATTTTCATGTCGCCAGAAAAGCCCGAACACTAAGACGCTGAATGATGGAGGTGTTTCCTGTGCATTAGAGCTACGAATAGAATTATTGGTCATTTTCAGCTAACAGCAATAAGAGCAGGTGTAGCAGAGCCTTGCTGTAGAGCGTATATCAGCCATGCCAATCTTCATAACGTGATACGTTTTAAATTCCACTGAAATACTGATGAGCTTTTTTGAGTTACCGATGACAATTAAAAAAAAAAAAAATTGCAAATTGTGAGTCCTTGGAATTTATTTTACATTTATGTGTCCCTGGATGCAGTATAACAAACCCGTGTTTTAAAGTTAGTCTATTCATTTACTTTGAGTTACTTCATTTAAGGTACCTGTCTTCATAAATAGCACTTCTCACTAATATATATTTATTTGATCCACATTCACTGGATATGAGCAACCGCACACTCTGATTGGCTACTCTAATGCTAGGATATCAGCTCATATACCGTGAGTAGAGAAAAACAAAATGGCGGAGCGTGTTGCTGAACCAACCGAGGGCGAAATAAAAACTCAACTCTAAAACAAAACCACAAAAAAAGGCAACAAAATATGGAATGAAAGGATGTGATGGTAAGAACGTATCTTTTTTATTTTTCAAGAATTATTATTATTATTATTATTATTATTATTATTATTATTGCATTTTTCACAAATTGCTCCTGTCATTTCACCGGTTTGTTTACATTCTAAGCAGAAATGAGTTTGTCAGACGTTTCGTATAAAGTTTTTATTCATCGAATTTGCTAAAAATAAAAATGCTCCGTTTCTCAAAATCCAAACCGTGAGGGTTTCTGAGAGTTCCTTTAAAATATATATTCCAATATTATTCTATGCACATCCACTGGATATGAGCAATCGCACGCTCTGATTGGCTACTCTACTACAAGGATATCAGCTCATATACCATGAGTAGAGAAAAACAAAATGGCGAAGCGCATCAAGTCAGATATATCACTTTCTTTTAAATACTTTATAACAGAAATAACTAAAAGAATATAGGCCCCCCCAGTATCTCCTGTTCCACACTCCAGCCCAGTTGGTGGCAGTAATGCACCTTGAAGTTGGTTTGCCAATGGCCAAAACAAAAAAAACCTAAAGAAGAAGAAAATGGGGGGCGTCGTGGCTCAGGTGGATAAGGCGCCATACCATAAATCCGGGGACCTGGGTTCGATTCCGACCCGAGGTCATTTCCTGATCCCTCCCCGTCTCTCTGTCCCACTCATTTCCTGTCTCTACACTGTCCTATCCAATAAAGGTGAAAAAAGCCCAAAAAAATATCTTTAAAGAAAAAAAAAGAAGTAGAAAATGGCGGCGCATGTTGCTGAACCAACCGAGGACAAAAAAACTCAAAAACAAAACCTCCCAAAATACAAAAAAAATAGAAGAAAAGTATTTGATGGTAAGAATGTATCTTTTTTATTTTTCAAGAATTATTATGATTATTATTTTTATTTTTATTATAGCATTTTTCACAAATTGCTCCTGTCATTTCGCCGGTTTGTTTATATTCTAAGCAGAAACGATTTTGTCAGATGTTTTGTATAAAGTTTTTATTTATTGAATTTGCAAAAAAAATTAAAATGCTCTGTTTCTCAAAATCCAGTGAATGTGGATAGAATAAAACCGTTATTCCACTTAATCTTGTCGTACATGGATTATAGACAGCTCAGTGCTACGCATCTCGTTGGCTATCTGCTCATGTACGACTTGATTTTGTGGAATTACTGTTAAATTATCGTGTCCAAAATTCAGAGCACACAAATGAAATAGTTTCTATTTCTCATTATTTTCAAATTTAATACAAGATTTTTCATTAAAGCTAGACTGCCTTTCAGATTTTTCAAGCATAGGTCATAAAAATAATTTTCCCCGACACCCAATTATTTTTGTTTTAGTGGACCGAAAGCTACTGAATTCGAATCACAGACTTCCAATTTTATTGTATTTTTTTCAAAATAGAACAATTCATGAATTTAAGGCCACATGGCCCTAATTTCTCCGCTATTTTTTCCTGCTTCACCATGACCCAATTCAAGATACTACATCATGCACCATCACATGATGGGCTTTCCCTGAAAATGGCAAAACTATTTATTCACTAATTACTCTTTTTTTTTTGCCTTATTATATAACATTTACATCTTGAATTAAGGCTGTACTGCTTCTCAGATTTTTCAAATTCAGGTCATAAAAAGAATTTTCCCCGACACCCAGCTATTTTTGTTCAGTGGATCGAAAGCTACCGAATTCGAATCACAGACTTCTAATTTTACTCATTTTTTAAAAAACAGAACAATTAATGAATTTAAGTCCATGTGGCCCTAAATTCTCCGCTATTTTTTCCTGCTTCACCATGACCCAATTCAAGATACTACGCCATGAATCACGTGGTGGGCTTTCCCTGTTCGTACAAGGCATTGTGGGATACAAATTTGAAACAGGAGAGAAAAATGGAGGACGTGAGTGTGCGAACGAAACATAAAAGACCGACTACAGTAATGGAAAGAAAGCGAGAAGAAAAGACGTTATGTTATATATGAAGGAAAGGAAACGCAGGAAATATCAAACTAATAAATATCGGCGGTCAGCGAGCACCTCGGTGTGATCAGCTGTTCGTTTAGCGACAGAATGATGGAACTGTCAGCGCACGCTCAAAGGTAAACATGTAGATGCGCACACACACACACACACGGACTTCCTCTGTCTGTGCGAAGCGAGCGATTTTATGCACATTATTTGCTTTAATCCCCTCAAATTAAATAACTTCCCAGCCACAGAACGGCCTGATATTTTGTGAGATATTACAGAAATAAACATGTATCACAATGACCACATTTCAGACGGAACTAAATTTCACCGATTTTATGAAATCGAAAGGCCGTCTCGCTTTAATAATTATTTGATCTGCAACAGCTAATCTTTCAGAAAATTCAGAAAATGCTGAAATTTCATCCCAGTGTCCATCTAAGTGTCACCTGTGGAACACGTGCTTCAGTGGAAATTAACATGATCAGTGTGACGTATTTGCTGACGTTTGATATTTTTTCTTCATAATTTCAACTTATTTCCAGTTTTTAAGGAAATAGTTTCCCTCAGATTTTAAATCTAGTCCCAGACTTTTGAACTCCACTGTGTGTGTGTGTGTGTGTGTGTGTGTGTGTGTGTGTAGGCTTTCTAAGAGGCCATAAGTTCACGTCTTTAGTTTCTGTGTAATGAGATTCTGGACTGCCAGAAGGAAAACAATGCCTGAAATCTCTGCTGATAGCAAAGCAGCAATAAACTTAGTCTTGCAGGCTCAGTAGGCAACAAGGAAGTTGTGAAGATTACAGAACCGTTGTGGGTTTTGGCAGAAGGTCATATAAAACTACTCTGCCACTCACTGACTTGTTGTTTTAGCACGTTCAGCTCTTATCATGGCAAAGACGGTGTGCTGGAACTCTGTCCCCGGAGAACTCGTGTTCACTGAGGTGTGAAAGAGAAACGCAGGGTGATGAGCATCGAGGAGAGGAAGATGAGGGGAAAACGTGTGATTGAGCTGAAGGACGGATCAGGCAAGCGTGAGGTTCAGAGGGAGCAGCAGGGGGGCAGAGTCCATTTGCCTATAACGAGGGGGGAGGGATGAAGGGAACGCTGAATCAGGCATGTCCCTGGGCAATCATCCCCATCCTCCTGTCCCCGTGGGTGGGTGAGACGGCAGACATTGTTTCCATGTTTAAGAAAAGGCTTAAGAAATCAAGATGTGCACCAATACTGTGTAAGCAGTGGGCCATGCATGGCTAGCACCACTGTTGTCACCTCACAGTCACAGATCTTCAAATGGCTTACAGTGCTTTAACAAATTGTTAAACATTATAACTGAGAATGCAAACCAAAATAGGTTTAACACAATAGTTCAAATGTGGATGAACCAATCAGCTGTGATATAAAGGCAGAAAGAGTCAGGATGCTTACATGACATACGTATTTGTTGAGGTGCATTGCTTATGAAACGGCCAATTAACCTGAGTTACTGTTTAGCCAAATGGTTATGCCTATAGTAAGAACCCAAGTGCCTTCTCACAGGGGAGAAATTGAGGGCAGTGAAGAGAAGAAAGGTGATGAGAGGACGGGGTTGTGTGCGATCACGATTAAAATCAACCTCTTTAAACTACTGCAGAAAAAAAAAAATAACGGTCTCTTGGAAATTACACGCATACCTACATCGACCACAGTATACTGACACGGTGGAGAGAGTTTGTTACTTTCCATCACCGTAACAGTACTTTTTTGAGTATAACTCAAATCCTAGGACTTCAACCGTTACTTAGTTTTCTATATTTTACAAGACATTACACGGTTGAGCAAAGTTATGAAGCTAACTTCGGGTGGTGAATGTATATATCACGAGTGAGCAAAGCAAACAAGTGATATATTTTTCAACACAAGAAGATAAACTTCATGTCTTCACACCGCTGTGTAATGTTCTTTACGTTTTCTGTGGGAAAACACTGGGAGTGACATCATCGGAGTGAAATATCAGGAATTATTATCCATACAGGACACTTTATCGATGGAATAAAAACATGCGTTCTATTCCCTTCTAGCGGGTTTCATTCATTTGGTTCGATAGCATGCGATATTGTTAGCATATCGTTTATCCTACCTGTATTACGTCACTCTATCCAATGGAGAATGAGCGTTGAATATGGTTTACGATATTGCATGGTTGTCAAGACATCATGACGTCACACGTCTGAGACGTAAAACTTCCACGCTAGCGAGCGACTGGGACAATTCGTAAACAAACGTGGCCGCCAGGTTTGCTTTGTTACAAAATACGGAAGATTTTGAGAGAATTTTGAAAGAGAAACGTGCATTGAACACCCGAAAGGAGTGTCTATGGATTATAATAATAATAATAATAATATTGGCTGGCTTTTGTTCGTGGTCTATCAGATATATTCCATTCAGCTACTTGTCTTCAACTCGTTCAGTATCATGCTAGCTGAATGGAATATATCTGATATACCACTCAAAGCCAGCCAATATTATTTAAATGTCACTCAGATCTCTGTGATGCATTTCATATGAAAAATGTGAGTTTATCAACACGAGAAGATAAACTTCATATCTTCAAGCCAGCGCGTGATTTTCTTTTTATTATATCAACACATTCACAAACAAAAAGTGCCCAAATTTATCAAAACAATTCATCAATTTAATCACAACTGACATATAGAGATTTATGTCCCGGTTTTGGTTCTCCATGTCCCGGATGGAGCTCGGATGAAAAATACGAATGGTGTATTTCCCAGTAAAACACTCGCGTCCATATATCTAATATATAATATTCAACTTTGCTAGCTTTATTTTTGATCACTCTTACATTGCAGAGTATGGAAAAAATGACTAATGCCTTTAACCCCAGAAGACTGTAGGCTAATTAAGATGCAGTTTGTGTACATTATAAATTATTCAAGTTCCAATTTTCCCAAAGTCTACATTTCAGGTGCCAAATATTTAGCAGCAATGTCTGAGACAGTGGAGAAAGATCCAGAGCATCCCTGAAATGTACAGGTAAGCTATTAGCGAAATATATATATATTTAGTCACTGCCTCAAAGCCGAGCTCCTGATGAGTTTATGAGCAAAATATTTGCAAGGGCAGAAAATCAACCTGAATAGAATAATAATATTACAGCACCATGAATGAACCATTGAATTGTGTTGTGTCATGTATTTCACGTCAATAAATGCCAGGGAAGCTGAAGCTGTGGTGTTACCAGTTTGGGCTGCTACCCAGGCTGCTGTGGCCATTGACCATGTACGAGGTTTCACTTAGTCATGCCAATCGCTTGGAAAGGCTAGTGAACACGTATGTGAGGAAATGGCTTGGGCTTCCGAAGTGCGTCAGCAGTGTTGGGCTGTACTGTAAAGGAGCCCTGTCACTGCCTATCTCAAGTCTGGTGGAAGATTTTAAGTGTGCGAAGGTGAGGCTGGACATGTCCCTTGCCGACTCCCGGGACCCCATGGTAAGAGGTGCCGCTCCTACCCTAGCAACTGGGAGGAAGTGGACCCCTGCCACAGTGGTGCTACAGGCCAAATCTGCCCTCCTGCACCGGGACGTAGTGGGCCACGTCCAACAAGGAAGAGCAGGATTTGGCCTTGGAGCTATGACACCTCTCTGGCAGAAGGCATCTATAACTGAGCGTCACACTTTGGTGGTGGAGGAAGTGGGACGACAGGAAGAAGCAGCCAGATGCTCCAAAGCTGTGGCACAAGCCAAACAGGGCCGCTGGATGAGGTGGGAGGGGGTTGAGAGGAAGAAACTAACATGGAGCGAGCTTTGGGGCATGGAGTCCAACCGGTTGAGTTTCATCATCCGAGCTACATATGATGTCCTACCCTCTCCCACTAATCTGCACCTGTGGCTTGGAAAGGACCCATCTTGCCCCCTGTGTACAACCCCTGCAACACTCAAACACATTCTGGTTGGCTGCAAGACTAGCCTCACTCAAGGCAGATACACTTGGAGACATAACCAAGTTCTCAAGTGTTTGGCCGACAAACTTGAGTGCAAGAGAGTAGCAACTAACAGCAAGCTCGTCAGCATCCAGAATGCGCACAGTCACCAGCCATTGTTTGTGCGGGAGGGAGATAAGCATGGGGGGGGCCCTCAAGCGTGGATCTGTCCCCATTGAATGCAGCCAGGGACTGGCAGATGAGAGTGGATCTAGACCAGAGGCTCATCTTCCCTCCAGAGATTGCAATAACAACCCTTCGTCCAGACATCGTCCTCTGGTCTAATTCCTGCCGGCTCACCTACATCATTGAGCTAACAGTTCCCTGGGAGGATGCCCTTGAAGAAGCCTTTGAGCGCAAGAAGGTGCATTATTCTGACCTTGCAGCTGAGGCAGAGGACAAAGGTTAGAAGATAAGGGTGCGTCCAGTGGAGGTGGGCTGCAGGGGCTTTGTGGCAAGCACAACAGCAAAGCTCCTTAGGGAGATTGGAGTCAGGGGGCAGGTGCACAGACAAGCCATCAAAGAACTGGCCAACACTGCAGAGAGAACAAGCCATTGGTTATGGCTGAAGAGAGGCGATACCATCTGGGCTGCTAGGAACAGCTAGCAGCGGGACACACACCAGGCCTGATCAACCTGTGGTGGGCCTGCCTCAGCAGAGGGTGTATTGTGTTAAGTGGCCGAAACACCCGGTGACGCTCAGGTACACAACTGACGATGTGTCCTGCTGTAAAAGCTGTGTAGCACCCACCCGTCCTACAAAGGGTGCAAATACTAGGGATATGTAACATCAAGTCCTTTCAATGAATCTACTTTATTTTTTTCGTGGTGCGGTTTCCATCAAATCCTGCGCTCTGATTGGCTGGTGAGCGGGTCCGTATCCTATGGTACGGACCCCGGTTATGGACCTCTGGCGACTTTATTATGGTGTGACTCTGCTGGGTGCTTTCACTTCACATCATTACTATAGAGTTACCATCCAATATCAAGCTTGATATGTCAAACAGTTGTCTGGTTACATCTTTCATGGCCACACGCAGCACCATTAGGACTAATTACCGTGCACCTGTTCCTGATTAGAGCTCAATCACAGCGCAGACATATAGGGACTCTGAGTAACACACAGACTTTGCGAAAGCCTTGTATTTTGTGTCACTTTTCTGGTTTTGACCCTGTTTGTGTTTTTGGACTGTGAGTATTGTATTACCTCCGATATCCTTTCTCCGTCTCACTCCACCACTGCCTGTTTTTCAACTCTGCCTTTGTATCCATTTTGTATCTGTTTGCTAGCATGATTTCAATAAAACTCTTCCTGCGACTACATCCATCTATCACCCTTACATGACAGAATCTGTCAACTGTCCGACAAGCTAATGGACTAATAAAACCGTTTTAACTAGCTTTATATGAAAATATTGTGAATATTTTCCATTAAATGTGTTCGTAAATAATCCCACATTATTTAAAAATAAGCACTGGATAAAAACCCATCTCTCTCATGTCAATAAAGATAGCAATTTCGTTGCCCGCTGGTCAAGTGTTTATGAGATATGCTGCCTTGCACTTACGATCGGGTTCCCTGTAGTGGTACACGTACGTCATTTGGTTGCAAAAGCCATAAAAAATCAGGTCAACGCATTACCACATTCTCTTAAGTGCGGATCTCTTGATGTGTTACGATATCAAAAGTCTGTAATAAACTCAAGATGCCACTTTGGCGTGTTAAATGCTACTACAGCTTGTAGAATAATGTCTAAGGGGCATCTTTACTACATAGCTAATTATGTAGCTAAAACATGAGCTAGCTAGCGAAGGAAACAAACATGCAACCGAATCCTGAACAGCTTTTGGTGAGTTATTTAGCTTGGCTAGTAACTTACTGTACTTATCCAGCTAGTATTAGCGATCTGTACAGACTGTTGATAATGGAGGTGGTGTTCATTTCAGTGTGGCTCACTTAGGTGGTGTTTACATTAGACCGTATCCGTATCGTTTTCATTGCAGATGCACTGTCCGTGCACATTAAAACGCCGGAAAACGACTCCACAGGCGGAACAGTTTGAATCCGCCAGGGCCCACGTATTCAACCCAATACATATCTGATCCGGTGCTGTGTAAACATTGAGGAACGAGGATACGCAGTGCTGAGCTCTAGCTGACGTCGTCATTGGACAACGTCACTGTGACATCCACCTTCCTGATTTGCTGGCGTTGGTCATGCCACGTTGGTCATGTGAATGAGCAATACAGGAAGTGTGTTGAGGAAGTCATTAAGTGAATGAGCAATACAGGAAGTGTGTTGGTTACCGTAGCACTAAATAGTCTTGTTGTAATCACAAAAAACGGCCGTTCTGCGAGGTGAAGAGTGTACCGAACACTGTTAGATCCTTCTAGCATAAACACGAAGGCCATACACGGTGTAAAAAAGGCGTCATTGTAGTACCAGTACCGCCGATAACAGACTGGCATACTTCATTTTTTACAACGGCATCCTTCCACTTGCAAGTGGTGAGTGACTTGCGCATGCCCGATATGCACTGGGATCATGTGACGTGCCGTCTAATTAGTCATTTGATTAGCGTATCCGTGTATTGGCGTTGCTGTGTGCACGGGGAACGGTTTTGTTGCGGGCACAGAAATTTTGTGTGTGTACGCGAATCGTTTTAAAAACGTTAATCTGATGATCCGCTGGTTCGAATTAATGTAAACAGGGCCTTACTTAGCTAACGTAGTTGTTCCTCACAGATAGAACCTTTTCGGATTAGTTGCGTCACTTGTAGACATTTCAAGAAGTCATTCGCTCATTCGACTTCTTTCGTCTGACTTGAGTCATTTGCTATTTTACTGTTTCTCAAGTGAATTACAACAGTTCTGTCAGTGCGTGTGTGTGTGTGTTTTTATTCCTTCCGCCACTGCATCCTGCCATGTTGTCTGATCATGTGAATTTTTGTTTTAAACACGATTTCTCGCTTTCCTTTATGGTCGTTTCTTTTATATGTGCCTTCTCCAAGCCAGAGAAGGAACTGCGAAATCTCACACTGTAAGCCGTAATTGTTGAGCTTTACTTCAGGTCTTTACTGTGTCGTAAAATCAGAGCACACCGTTATCACATTTTAGTATAACAGTGTTGCTTGGTGTCATTGGACTTGGACGAACAATAAATGCTCTATACATACCGACGCTGTATATATTTTCATGCCTGGTGCTTTGTGACAAGGATTTTTATTTGTATGTTGAAGAGAATGTGTGTGTGTACACTGTAGTACCACTGACCCATGTGTGTCCATTTCACTGTCAAAAATTTGTCATTTTTTCCGTCATTAGTCGAAGCATATTTCATCATTCAATACTCTCATCCGCCTGATATTCTGGGAAAATAGTTCTACTACTAAAAGATTATACTTCTTCAATGTGAATAACTGAGTAGCTACTGCTGTGAATGTACGCTATCATTCACTTTAATGTAAAACTGAGTTGCTTTTACCTGAAGCGACAAAGAAAGCTAGCAGAAAAGGCAGCTAGCTAACTGGAAGCTGAAATTCATCTAACATTTTATCATTCTAAGTTTTAATTGAAAAGAAAAAAAACAAAAACAAAACAAATAATCCATAGCGTTTTCTATTATTTTCGCAAGACTAGTTAAAAAGCAAGGAAACGCTGAGTCACCGTAGCCTAGCTAGGTAGATTTTTGCTAGCTAGCATGATGTTTTAAATATATAACTAAATTTTTTTTAATTATTATTATTGTTTGTTTCAGCTTTGACTTGATTGTTAACTTGATTGACAATATATTATCTTATGTTTATTATTATTAGAGCTGAAATGAAATGATGATAGCCGTTTTTTTAAATCAGATTCTTGAAACTTTAGCAATAAACGAAATGAAGCAGCAGCATTTACTCGAATACACCGATACCAAAGTGGAGACCTGAAAAAAAAAACAACACTTAGTTTTTTTAAATATACAATACGATGTACGATTACTGTAAACAAACAGTTCACTATGAATGCTGCAAATATTAATCACAGTAATCTGGAACTATCTGAATCTCTGCTCCCAGGAGGATACTGTACATATACAAAGCAATTTCTTTACCCTCTGATGACTGATGAATAATATACAGTACTAGTCAAAAGTTTGTACACCCCTACTCGACTCATTCATAGGTGTTTCTGTATTTGGACCATTTTCTACAACACTGAAGACATCAAAACTATGAGATAACATCTGGAACATATATATATATATATATATATATATATATATATATATATATATATATATATATATATGTGTGTGTGTGTTATTTACCAGCTGGGAGATCCGTATGGTGAAATACTGTGACCGAGATCTTGAAAGTACTGAGCGAGGCCCTCTGGGCCGAGGTCAGTATTTAAGGCCGAGGTCACAGTATTTCACCATATGGACCGATCTTAAGCTGGTAAATAATATATTTATTTTTTCTTTACCAAATTCTAACAGAAAACGAGAGCGCCCGAAAGGGAAAACTGACCCAAGCTGCCATTTTGAATCCTCATTCACAGCTGTAATGCAAATGGCTTCCTCCTCGGTATACAAGTGCACTTCCATGGCAGGAAAAAAACCTACATTTTGCCGCCTATGTAGTCCCCTATTTATACAAAATTGAGTCATTCAGGATTCAGCCATGTTTTTGCTTGGCGTTAGCAACAGTTACAGGTTTTTAGCTTTCTCCTGTACGGAAGCCGAGAGAGGCCGTTCATATAATCCTTTTTTTAATTCACCTTGTTATCCTGAGATAACGACATAATTAATTCAGGATCTCGAGAAAACAACACAACTAATTCGAGATCTCGAGAAAACAAAACCGTTATTTCGAGATCTCGAGAAAACAAAACAATTATTCCGTGATCTCGAGTAAACAGCTGAGAAATGGTTCATTCAGGTGCGCCAAGAGACTTGTGATATGCTGACTTTGGGGCTATTTCTCATTCTGTATAGACGCAACTTTGGTCATTAGAATGTCTGGAATAATCGATCACCTAATAAGGCAATATTTTGATCAGGGGTTGACACAGGGAGAGATTGCATTAAGTCTTTTAATAAGGGATGATTTCAAAATTAGTCCGCGGCACCTCCGCAGAAGACTGGCCCGGCTTCGTCTCTACCGACGGAGATACAGTGATCCAGCTGAGATCATGAAATAATTGTTTTGTTTTCTCGAGATCTCGGAATAATTGTTTTGTTTTTCCGAGATCACAGAATAATTGTTTTGTTTTCTCGCGATCTCGAAATAACGGTTTTGTTTTCTCGAGATCTCGAATTAGTTGTGTTGTTTTCTCGAGATCCTGAATTAATTATGTCGTTATCTCAGGATAACAAGGTGAATAAAAAAAGATTATATGAAGGGCTTCTCGCAGCTTCCGTACTCCTGAAATGTTTTCTTTTATTTCTTCTTCCTCAGGGTAGTAAAACTCACTTTCGCTGTGAAGACTGTCATTATTGCTATCCATGCTGTGAAATTAATGCTGTTCTCCTGAGAAATGCAAAAATAAATGTTGACAAAAATTGCTACTATGTTTGTTGTTGTTGTTGTTGTTGTGAACGAGTGAGTCGCCAGAGGTCCGTAACTGGGGTTTGTACCGTAGGATGCAGACCTGCTCGCCAGCCAATCAGAGCACAGGATTTGATGGAAACTGGACCGCGAAAAAAATAAATGGAATTATGTGTTAAACAAAAAAAAAATATTAAAAACAAAATATATTTCATGTTTTAGGTTCTTCAAAGTATCCAGCATTTACCTTGATGATGCTTTGCACATTATTGGCATTATCTTAACCAGCTTCATGAGGTAGTCACCTAGAATGCTTTTCAATTAACAGGTGTGTCTCGTCAAAAGTTAATTAGTGGACGAGTTTCTTGCCTTCTTAATGCGTTTGAGATCAAGCAGTAATTATTCTATCCACATTCACTGGATATGAGCAATCGTGCGCTCTGATTGGCTACTCTACTACTAGGATATCAGCTCATATACCGTGAGTAGAGAAAAACAAAATGGCGGATTGTATTACTGAACTAACCGAGGACGAAATAAAAACTCTACTCAAAAACAACCCCCCCCCCCCAAAAAAGCAACAAAATATTTAATAAAAGTATTTGATTATAAGAACATCTTTTTTTTTTATTTCTCAAGAATGATTATTATTGCAGTTTTTCACAAATTGCTCCTGTCATTTCGCCGGTTTGTTAACATTCTAAGTGGAAATTGTTTTGTCGGATGTTTTGTATAAAGTTTTTATTTATTGAATTTGCAAAAAAAAGCTCTTTTTCTCAAAATCCAGTGAATGTGGATAGAATAAAACAGTTATTCCACTCAATCTTGTCGTACACGGCTTATAGACAATTCGGTGCTACGAACCCCGTCGGCGATCAGCTCATGTACGACTCGATTTCATGGAATAATTAATTGTTAAATAGTAAATAATAAAAATACAGTAAATATCCCTGTTCCACACCACAACTGTAGTAATCCATGCAGTATTATATCAAGAACTGAACAACTAAGTAAAGAGAAACGACATCCATCATTACTTTAAGACATGAAGTGACTTTTAATTCATAAAAATAAAGAAAAGACATTGAATTAGAAGGTGTGTCCAAATTTTTGACCGGTACTCTGTATACAGGAAAGCCAGAACTGTTATTTGATCAGGTCACATAATGTTGTCAGATGATAGTTCTCAGAAATATTCTGCAGTCCATCTTCATTAATATGAAGTAAAAGGTAATAATAAATACACAGGCCAATAAAATCTCAGGGGGAAGAAATACTCAGGATGACAGATATACAATAAATGCACAGGACAACAAAAACATACGGACAATAATTACTCTGGAAAATAAATACACAAGAAAATAAAATATTCACGATAATAAATACTCAGAACAATGACAACACAGGGCAGTTCATACTTATTACTGATTACATTTTATAATTCTTAAAACAATAAATACACAGGACAATACACTGACCGGCCACTTTAATAGGAACTTGTTGTTGATTCCAAGATCCCTGTTCTTGGCTGCAGGACTGGAACCCAATATGTTCTTCTGTTTTCTGTTGCATGCTGAGATGCTTTTCTGCTCACCACGGTTGTAAAGAGTGATTATATGAGTTACTATATCCTTCCTGGAAAAAAGCTCGAACCACCTAGAATCTGGCCATTTTGTGATCTCTAACCTCTCTTATCAACAAGGCCATAGAACCTTTCCACCCATAGAACTGCCACTCACTCACTGAGTGTTTTTTGTTTTTCGCACCATTCTGTGTAAAAACCCCAGGAAGGAGATCAACAGTTTCTGAAATACTCAAACCACATACTCACCAACACCCATGCCACAGTGAAAGAAAGTCACACTTCACTGTGAGATCACAATTTTTCCCATTCTGATGTTTGAACATCGTGAACATTAATGAACTGAAGCTCTTGATGTGTATCTGCATGATTTGCTGCTGTACACAAGACAATAAATACACACTACTCCAATACTCAGGACGATAAACAGACAGAAGACAATTGCAAACAAATGTTTATAACTATAGACTTCTCTATTAGTGGGCGGCACGGTGGTGTAGTGGTTCGCGCTGTCGCCTCACAGCAAGAAGGTCCGGGTTCGAGCCCCGTGGCTGGCGAGGGCCTTTCTGTGCGGAGTTTGCATGTTCTCCCCGTGTCCGCGTGGGTTTCCTCCGGGTGCTCCGGTTTCCCCCACAGTCCAAAGACATGCAGGTTAGGCTAACTGGTGACTCTAAATTGACCGTAGGTGTGAATGTGAGTGTGAATGATTGTCTGTGTCTATGGCTACATCCACACGACAACGGCAACAAGATGTTATTTAAAAATATATCGCGTCCAAATGGGCAACGATCAGTAAAATATCAGGTCCATATGGCAACGCAACGCTTGCTGAAAACGATGCAATACACATGCCACACCTCTAGGGGCGCTGTAAGACGGTCCCTTCGGAGACACCAGAACAATAGAAGAAGTAAGGACGCATGCGCATAAACTATTATGCGCGAGACTTCATATTAGCCACAAAGTCAGGAAAATCTGTTCGTAAAATTAGATTATAATGACCAAATACAATGAAAAGTATTTTTCCAGTCTCACCTGTGAAAGGTAATCCCATGTGATCTCGTTTAGACGGCAAACCTGTTAGTACAGTTAAACGCAGCTAATCTTTATTCTCCGCTTTGACCTATCCAATATGGCGGCGAGGATGACGTATGATTCTTCGCGGAAGGCGGCGTCTTTAATGGTCCGGAATAAATTGAATGCTACACGTTGATGGATTAATTTGCTCCTCTACGCCCTTTTTGAAGAATGTATTGTCGGACTTAAACCAACATCTGAAGAGGTGAGATCGCTCCTTTTTTTCCCTATTTTTGCTGGCGGGATTGACTCTCTCTCTCTCTCTCTCTCTCTCTCTCTCTCACTTTGCACCATTACACAATAAATATTCACAGTGAAAATATTTTGTAAGCGCGTTTCATGAACCAAGTTATAGGATTTGTTGACAACTCGCATCGAGTTCGTTACACTTCTACCCGGCGTGAAGCACATGTGGTTGTGACGTCATCATAAACAAGTCTGTTCTACTCATCCAGATGACTTCACAACGGCAACGTTGCCAGATCTTTCCACTCTGGAACCCGTTCTCAAAAAGATTGCGTTTTGGGCACCCAAAACGCCGTGCCGTGTGGACGCCAGGCCTAAACGATAAGCAATTGTATCGGAGTCACCTGAATCCGTTGCCATGTGGACAGGGCCTATGTGTCAGCCCTGTGATGACCTGGCGACTCGTCCAGGGTGTACCCCACCTTTCGCCCGCAGTCAGCTGGGATAGGCTCCAGCTCGCCTGCGACCCTGTAGAACAGGATAAAGCGGCTAGAGCTGGATAGAAAATTAGATGAAGACAGTGGAGCAATAAGATCTGTCGTAAAAAAGAAAATGGATGTGGGAAAACAAACAGTTGAGACTTTTCTAAGGTTATCATGTGGCAGAGAATTAAATGCTCACAAAAACCTTTTGTATAAACTTTTATTCAAATACTGAGGATAAAATACTTAAGCTTGGTGTTCGGCCTTAAGTCAAGTTTATTTTTATTGCGCTTTTAACAATAGACATTGTCGCAAAGCAGCTTTACAGAATTTTAATGACTTTAAACATGAGCTAATTTGATCCCTAATCTATTCCTAGGGACCTTCAGGGATTGGTCCAGCTGAGTTTATGTACATAATGTACCAATTATTGATAACAATCGTGTATAAAATAGCCTGCGTATAGAATAAGAGAGAAGCACGCACCCTTTTTTGATTCGGTTAAATATTTCTGGCCAATTATGTCTCAACCATCATGAATGAATTACCAGTATAGCTCCATCCTGCTCGATTATGCATTAAGTGAACTGAAGTTAAATGTAATCTAACGTTTGCTCAGTATACTGTATCTATTATAGCTCGGAAAGGAAGATTTGTTTAGGGACACAAGCGTAGGATTTTGTCATTATGCCATCTTATTTACCTCATCTACCTCAAGGAAAAACAGCTTCAACGAATCATTCATCCAGCACCGTTACGCTCCACTGATCCTTTCGCAATGAGGTGAGTTTCACATCCTGGAAAAAAATATGTAATTTTGTTAAGTTTGGTATTAACTACTGTTAATCATTGAGCATCAACCTCTCGCTGCCAGAATATGTGAGAAAGGTAGACGAGCAGTTCGAAGTCGTCTATCGCAGTGCTGTATCAGTGTCAGTCGGTACGTGATGAATCCAAAAAGAGCCCCCCCCCAATAAAAAAAAAAAAAACTGTGTGGATATCATCAGAAAATATTCAGCTGTATTTGTGCATCATTAAAGCAGTAGATTTGGTTTGCTATCTCACTGCAGGACATGAGTAGTGGTCTAATAATTACTATACAGCTTGTGTTGTTAATAGTGGATCACTAACTTATTACTAAATAGAAGCGAAATTTAACATTTAAGCAGGGAATGTCGCTCAGTAACAAATGATTTCGGTTTTCTGTCGGGATTTGTTCATTTATTTATTTCCTAGAGCCGTAGGACATTAATTAACCTAAATATTGGAGGGTTTTTATAAATCATGATTGATTGATGTTCTAAGGACAGTATTATATTTTGTATATATAGTAATGTGTAACTAATTCTTTATCCATAAGTGTACGTGATCTACAGTATATACAATTAAAACTTGAATGTAAATTGAATGTTCGCATTCACATAAGCGCTAAGCTACATCATTTTTATATTATACATTAAATCAGTGATATTGTGGTTGTGGTTGTTGTTGTTGTTGTTGTTTATACAGTATAACTTTAATCATTCGAATATTAGTAATACTTTTACTGTCCTTATTTTCTTATCTATTTAATTGTAGGAGTAATTATAGGCTTATGTTATTTTATCTGAAGTTTATACATGTATGTACAGTAAAACACACTAAATGAAACAAAAGTAGAATTCAAAGAGGATTTTCAGTATGTAGAATTTTGTGCTTCCTTTTATTATTATCTGTAGTTGTAGTAGTAGTAATACTGCTGTTATTACTACTATTATTATTATTATAAATGTTACATTATTCAGCTGGTACTGTATGTATCACAGTATATTACACAGACACGAGTGTTTTACTGGGAAATACGCCACTCGTATTTTTTATCCGAGCTCCATCCGGGACATGGAGAACCAAAACCGGGACAGAAATCTCTATATGTCACTCATGAAGAAATCGATGAATTGTTTTGATAAATTTGGGTCCTTTTTGTTTGTGAATGCCTTGATATAATAAAAAGAAAATCACACGTCGGCTTGAAGATATGAAGTTTATCTTCTCGTGTTGAAAAACTCGCATTTTCATATGAAATACATCGTGGATCTGAGGGACATATTTAAATAATATTGGCTGGCGTTGAGTGGTATATCAGATAGATATATCCCATTCAGCTAGCATGGTACTGAACGAGTTGAAGACGAGTAGCTGAATGGAATATATCTGATAGACCACGAAAAAACGTCAGCCATTATTATTATTCTCATCTCATTATCTCTAGCTGCTTTATCCTTCTACAGGGTCGCAGGCAAGCTGGAGCCTATCCCAGCTGACTACGGGCGAAAGGCGGGGTACACCCTGGACAAGTCGCCAGGTCATCACAGGGCTGACACATAGACACAGACAACCATTCACACTCACATTCACACCTACGGTCAATTTAGAGTCACCAGTTAACCTAACCTGCATTTCTTTGGACTGTGGGGGAAACCGGAGCACCCGGAGGAAACCCACGCGGACAACATGCAAACTCCACACAGAAAGGCCCTCGCCGGCCCTGGAGCTCGAACCCAGGACCTTCTTGCTGTGAGGCGACAGCGCTAACCACTACACCACCGTGCCGCCTATTATTATTATTATTATTATACTACATTCCTTTCGGGTGTTCAACGCGTCTTTCTCCTTCAAAATTCTCTCAAAATCTTCCGTATTTAACAAAGCAAACCTGGCGGCCATGTTTGTTAACAAATTGTCCCAGTCGCTCGCTAGCGTGGAAGTTTTACATCTCCGACGTGTGACGTCATGTTGTCTTGACAACCATGCAATATCGTAAACCATATTCAACGCTCATTCTCCATTGGGTAAAGTGACGTAATACACGTAGGATAAGCGATACGCTAACAATATTGCATGCTATCAAACCAAATGAATGAAACCTGTTACAAGAGAATAGAACACGTTTTTATTCCATCGTAAAAGTGCCCTGTATGTATAATAATTCCTGATATTTCACTCCGATGATGTCACTCCCAGTGTTTTCTCGCTGACTGGATGCGCGTTGTCAAAATGGTGAACCGGTTCAAAATGAAACTTCTTTTGATTAACTTGCTTTTTTTTTTCATGGATGTGTCCATATAGTATAAAGAACATTACACAGTGGTGCGAAGATATGAAGTTTTTCTTGTCGTGTTGAAAATATTTTCACTTGTTCACTTTGCTCACTCGTGAAATATACATTTCCCACTCGAACATAAACTTCAAATCTTCTCGCAACCGTGTAATATCCTATATATGAGGGTAAGTCAAAAAGTTCTAAGGCAAATGAAAAAAATCTTTATTTGTGAAAATAACAAAGCTATTTCTCTACATAGCCTTCATTTAAGTCTAAACACTTCTGCAAACAATGTTTCCATCGGAGAATTCCTTCTTTGTATTCCTTTTTTGAATTCTTTTGAATTCCTTTTGAAATTATAACATCGGTCTTGGAACTTTTTGACTTACCCTCGTGTGTGTGTGTGTGTGTGTAATATATATATATATATATATATATATATATATATATATATATATATATATATATACACACACACACACATACACACACACACACTGGCCCACCCACTTTTTGGGAAAAATCTAGCACAGGATCAGCTCCATCGCAGGGTACCATGGTAATGAGTTTTAAAAATATTTTTTAAAAATAATATGGAGTATTTTCCCATGAAATTGTGTGAGAGAGAGAGAGAGACCGAGAGAGCTCATTCTTTACTCTGACAAAAGCACTGACTCGCTTTTACAGCTGTGAGCTGGAGCCGGGCCTGACAGTGAGACCCATCAGTCTGAAAACCTGCTTTGGGAGATCTGAAAAACACAAGGCAAGTATTTGCGAATTTAAGTGCTTGGTGAACAGGTACAGTAGGTCTTTCGACAGCCAATGACTTTAAATACAAAATAAATGCCCCACTGTTATCATTTTATATGAAGAAATCATATTTGTGATCAAACTTGCCTCATATACACTACATGGCCAAAAGTTTGTACACTGTAAAAAAAGAATAGTTGAGAATACTTGAAATTTCAAGGCAACAGTCTGTATTAAGAATTTTATGTTTTGCCAATGATGTGCCCATGATAATCCAAACTATGATAAAACTGTTATCTTTATTAAGAATTCTTAATTAAGTCAATTTTCAATTCCTCATTCTGCCAACATAGATTTCTCTTTTTGCTGAACAGTGGCATTCACAGTAGTACAAAAAGGCAATTGAGGTTATCAGACTTTTTTCACCTTTATTTGGATAGGACAGTGTAGAGACAGGAAACGAGCGGGAGACAGGGACAGGGAGGGATCGGGAAATGACCTCGGGTCGGAATCGAATCCGGGTCCCCGGATTTATGGTATGGCGCCTTATCCACCTGAGCCACGACACCATACCCATGATGTGGGTTTTAAAAACTTTATTTCAATATTGAAGTTTTGTAATTGTGTAGAACAATGAAAAAAGGCATGTATAGTTTAATGATAAATTGTGATAACCTCAGGGGCGTTGTGGCTCAGGTGGATAAGGTGCCATACCATAAATCCGGGAATCCGGGTTCGGTTCCGACCCGAGGTCATTTCCCGATCCCTCCCCGTCTCTCTCTCTCCTGCTCATTTCCTGTCTCTACGCTGTCCTATCCAAATAGAGGTGAAAAAAGCCCCAAAAAAATCTAAAAAAAAAAAAAATTGTGATAACCTCAATTGCCTTTTTGTACTACTGTGAATGCCACTGTTCAGCAAAAAGAGAAATCTATGTTGGCAGAATGAGGAATTGAAAATTGACTTAATTAAGAATTCTTAATAAAGATAACAGT
The DNA here is from genome assembly GCF_027579695.1 of Neoarius graeffei. Classification (NCBI taxonomy): domain Eukaryota; kingdom Metazoa; phylum Chordata; class Actinopteri; order Siluriformes; family Ariidae; genus Neoarius; species Neoarius graeffei. The sequence continues at coordinate 76,090,212 of NC_083580.1, forward strand.
TTTATCATAGTTTGGATTATCATGGGCACATCGTTGGCAAAACATAAAATTCTTAATGCAGACGGTTGCCTTGAAATTTCAAGTATTCTCAACTATTTTTTTTACAGTGTAGACACCTGACTGTCACAGTCATGTCCTTGTTGAGCATCCTGATCCAAATTCAGTCCTCATTTGCTCTAATAATCAGCTCCACTCTTCTGGGAAGGATTTCCACTAGATTTTGGGGCGTCGCTGTGGGGATTTGTGTTCATTCAGCCATAAGAGCGTTAGTGAGCTCAGGTACGGATGTTGAGAAGGTTCCAGTTCATCCCACAGGTGTTCAGTGGGCTTGAGTTCAGTCTGCAGGACACTCGAGTCTTCGTGGAGTAGAAAAGGGAGACTGTAATGCTACAGAATACTAAGCCATGGTGAAGAAGAGCCATTGATGGGTGTGATGGACAGGTGTCAACAAACTTTAAATAGGTCTGTTCTGCTGATGAATGCATGATCAGTAGCAACAGAGGAGAAGGCAGAGGTGTGGAATTTGCGGTTGTGCGTTAGCCCCGCCCACAGCACAAGTTGCTCCGCCCCCTCGGCAGGTGCGTTATCACACCACGCTCACGAGTCCAGAGCAGTCTCTCTCTCTCTCTCTCTCTCTCTCTCTCAGCCCCGCCGCGCGTCCCCGAGTTGCGGGATCTCCTCTGCGCCGGCTTCATGTTCGCTGACATGGTGTCGCAGTTGACGTCTCTTCAGCAGGAGTTACTGAGCGCCTTGTTGGACTCGGGACTGACCAAGGATGAGCTCGTGCGGGCGCTACACGACCTCGAGCCGCGCGCGCCCGGTTTCCCGATCAAAACCGAGAAGCCGCTATCCCCGGCCAGCGCCAACAGCGCCAGCGACACGGACTCCAAGCCGGTGTACATGACCCTGCAGGCCAGAGGGAGTAAAGTGTCCGGGGATGAAGGCTCCGAGTCCGGGGAGGATTTCGACACGCCGCCCATCCTGAGAGAGCTGCAGGCGCTCAACACCGAGGAGGCGAACGAGCAGCGCGCCATGGTGGAGCGCATGCTGGCGTGAGCGCGCATTTCACTGCAATACTTCACCACACTCAGCTCACCACAGCTCACACCAACACCGAACACACTACAAACAAACACCGAACACACTACAAACACACTACAAACACCAAACACACTACAAACACACTACAAACACCAAACACACTTCAAACACACTACAAACACCGAACACACTACAAACACCAAACACACTACAAACACCAAACACACTACAAACACACTACAAACACCAAACACACTACAAACACACTACAAACACCAAACACACTACAAATACCAAATACATTGCAAACACACTGCAAACACACTACAAACACCAAACACACTACAAATACCAAATACATTGCAAACACACTACAAACACCAAACACACTACAAACACCGAACATACTACAAACACACTACAAACACCAAACACACTGCAAACACACTACAAACACCAAACACACTACAAACACCGAACACACTGCAAACACACTACAAACACCGAACACACTGCAAACACACTACAAACACCGAACACACTGCAAACACATTACAAACACCAAACACACTACAAACACCAAACACACTACAAACACTGAACACACTACAAACACACTACAAACACCGAACACACTGCAAACACACTACAAACACCAAACACACTACAAACACACTGCAAACACCAAACACACTACAAATACCAAATACATTGCAAACACACTACAAACACCAAACACACTACAAACACACTAGAAACACACTACAAACACCGAACACACTGCAAACACACTACAAACACCAAACACACTACAAACACACTAAACACACCAAACACACTACAAACACTGAACACACTACAAACACCAAACATACTACAAATGCCAAATACATTACAAACACAGACACACTTCAAACTACAAACACGTGACAAACACCAAACACACTACAAGCACCAAATACATTACAAACACAAACACACAACAAACACCAACTACATTAAACACCAAATGCACTACAAACACAAGCACACTACAAACACCAAATGCATTACAAACACCACACACACTACAAATACAGAATACACTACAAACACCAAATATACTATATACACAAACACGAACACAAAACACACTACAAACACGAAACACCAGACACACTACAAATATGAAACCCACTACGAACATCAACACCACACATACTACAAACACCAAATACACTACATACACCAAACACACAGGGATAAATAACTTCATTCAGGATAAATGTTTGTTTCTTCACCTGTTTAAAGTCTTTCTTTTTCTGTAAAGCTGCTTTGTGACAGTGTCTGTTGTTAAAAGTGTTCTACAAATAAACTGACTTGACTACAAACACCAATGCCAAACACACTACAAACACTAAATAATGTCTTCTCTCCTACTTACCTACTCACTTACTTACCTGAGTAACACTTTACCTTCAAGAACACACATCCATGACGTCCTAAAGTCTGGATCCATAGGCAATTATTTATGTGCCTTCATTACTTATGTGATGCAACAAGATCAGTTCTGATGCATTAAGAACCGTTCAGCGTTTTCATATTCAGCTTATACACACGCAGGTGTTGTGAAATCTAAGGCCATCCATCAATTTGAGCATTTGTTGTAATATCTGCATTTAAATAAATAAATAACTGCCTATGGATCCAGACTTTTGGGACAGCCAATATAGCGGTTAATTAATGTCCATTTCTTTGCGTAAATCCTTATTCACTATGTATTTGCTCCATAATTACACATCTGTTAGATAACAGTGATTAATTATTGCGTTATTAGTTGATAATACACTTGTACAGTACAATCGATTCATTCCTTATTGTTCTACAAACTACAGAGTATGAATTAATAGCTGGAATATTTAGTTAAGCCCTAATAAAAGTTGAATAAATGCAGTATAATACTGTATACTAATAAATATTATATTCTGAAGTAGAATTGTAGTTATCAGTAAGATATTTTTAATAAATGCCAGTCACTTGATGCTGAATGTAAAAGAAATAAGATGTGAATTTAGATTATTGATTCGTTCTCAGTAGCGTCGAAGTTTTAGGAAAGTGTTTGAGAATGATCACAGCTAATAATGTAGTTCTTCGTCACTAGTGCAGGTCGTTATGAATAAAAAGTAATACACAGTGAATAAACGGGTTACTAGTGTCCAATAACAAGTAGCATGATCATAAATAACCCGTCATTTGAAGAAGTGTTACTTAAAATAAAGTATTACTCAAACATAGCCTTTTTAAAAACACATCTCTGTTTGAATACACAGTAAGAACTTTATTTTGAAGAATGTCGACCTGTCATTGAATAAAAACCTTTTTTTTTTTTTTTACACATAACATAATTCTTAATCTAACTTTATACAGACACAAAGGTGTGACGAGCTTAGTTCCTTCAGAAGAGTAGACGTAGTAAAAACCTGGGCTAGTAGCGGGCCTATCGTGATTGAATATGTAATAAATATAAACCATGTAATAAACATGGTACATCCAGTACCATAGTAAAGTCACGGTAGTATCCTGGTTCAGACACTGAGACCCGTGTCTGTGTCATAAAGTAAAATCATAGTAACACAATAAAGCAATAGAGAAAAGTGTGTTTTTGTCAGAACCTCTAATGCTGAATTAAGTTTTTTATTTGTTATTTTATATAGTGTTGAATTAAAGTTGATTCAATCTTACGGTGTTGAACGAGCACTGATACCAAATTCACCAAAATGCATTAAACTGACACATACAGGGTATATTTATTACTTTAACAATATTAATTTATTATTCTTTTTTTTTTATAACTTTAATTAACTCTTACAGCATTGACTCGTCTCCAAACTTCACATATCACCTATTTTCTGTTTAATATCTACATTAGTACATTGGGAATATTTTAATATTTATTTTTATCAACTGTTTTTTTTTTCTTCTTCTCCTTTTTGCTTGTTGTAGAAAAAAAAATCATATCGCGATTCGTTAACGGGTTTCTGCGATACGAGACGTGTCACGATGTATAGGTTTGCTTACAAAGTTATATAAGTGGTGTTGCGTTTTCAAGAAAACTTTTATAAATAATAATAAATGACTGATTATTAATATTCTGAATAGACACATTTCCAATGCATTTTATTTTTATTTTAAAATTTAAAATAAGCATTTTTATTTATTAAAAAAAATGATTAAAAATGTTGAACACTGAAAAGAGTTATTTTTTTACAATTTAAAATTTTTACAGTTTTAAAGATGAGGTACATCATTTTAACATCAGCTGCTTCAAGTCAGTTTATCGTTATAAATTATATAAAATTGTTCAATTTAATAGAAAAAAACAAACATGCATATCACGGTATGCATGATCTCTCAGAAAAGTGTACCGTAACATAGTTTATGATGACATCGATATCGGATCTTTTTTACTCCCACTCCTGCTTTCTCTCGAAGGAGTTCTGGACAATTCCCGCACGCTCCTGCAGTTTTTATTTATTTATTTATTTTTCTGTTGTTATTTGATTCTGCTTCTTAAAATATAATCAGATTACTAGTTGAGACCAAAGCGAACGCAAAATAAATCATCGACCAAAGATGATTTAAAGATGAACGAGCGTGTTCAATGCATCACGAACGCCCCGCTGCGTCCAGTTCGCGCCCGTGTTCATCACCGTGGCCTTTTTTTCGTCGTCTGAGTTTCAGACCTGAAACTGTCACATGCTCCTGATTGTATGAAATTAAAGACCCTGGGTTTTTTTTTTTCTTTTTAATTTTGGTTTTCAGTCTCGATCCATGTCTCTGGTGAAGACTGTGAGTGTTTCTGCACTCGGCGCGCCACCACGTGCAGCTGTGTTTGTTAATTTATTTCTATAAATCGTAAACGGAAGGATACACAGTCTCTTGATTGGAGAGAAAGGACGTCTGTTATTCATTGTCTAAAGCTGTGTACATTAATCAACACGCTTTTGAGATCTTGTTTCTTCAAACAAACATCAGTTGTCCATACTGAGCCGCTGTAATACAGATTCTATTATTATTATTATTATTATTATTATTATTATTATTATTATTACCACCACCACAATACCTCCCTCACACACACTGTAGTGTTCTGAGGTGCGTTTTTCAGTAGCGGTGAAAAGTAACACCAGGAAAAACTGTTTTCCAGAAAATGTACTGAATAACCAGGAAACCAGATGGATTTAACCTAACGATTTCGAAAAGCTTTTTGTTTGTTTGTTTGTTTCCTTGTTTGTTTTTAAAATGATATCCATTCCTGTTCTTTTTTAATACTACTGTATTTTTATTAAATATTCCTAATTCTACAGATTTATTAAATAATTCCTGCGTACATAAGAATACATTCACTGTGGCTAACGGCCTGCTTTGGACGACAAAACACAGTGATCGTATTCAAGTGAGAACATTTAGCTGTACGCTGTAAATGAATATTTCATATTACAGACTAAATCTTATGTATGTAAACATTACGTAATAATGTAACACATGCGTATGTATACATATATTGTCAATTAAGTTTATTATTGTAGCCTAAAGACACGACAAAGAAATATTTTCTGTAATAATAACAATAGTAATAATAAAAGAATGATCGCTTGATGAACATGATTGATGCTGAAAGAATAATTCACGGTGTGTAGAATGTAATCTGAAATAAACGACCTGTAGGTTTATACAGTATATTATAATACATCTTATATCACCTGATAGAGTATTGTTATTACCGAAGTGTAGATTTACAATATTATTTGCGGTAATACTAATAAATATGTAATAATACTTAAAGTACTTATTGAAGGTTTAGGTAATACGTGTATGTTGGTATATGTTAATATTTTCACAAGAAAAGAAAAATGAATAGATTTTATGCAGTTGTGGGTGACAGATGATTGGATATTACATTTATTAAGCAAAGCATCAAAGCAAAGCGTCATAATAAACTGTTTACTGTACACGGATCTTAGTTGTTTTTTTTTGTAGTGTATAACATCTAGTATGTACAGTATATATACAGTACTGTGCAAAAGTCTTAGGCCCCCTATTGTTATACCTCCGCTCCGAAGGAAAGGGGGTATACTGGTTTACCTCTGTCCGTCCGAAACACCAAATCATAGCCACTTGGTACAGAGCTTCAGCTTGGGGTTCTATACCGTGTGTACCATTTTCAGGTCTGTCGCACATCGACTTCCTGTTTGCCGACTGAATGTATTTACAAAACCTATAGCGTGGATTTAGAAAATTTTCCTAACAGTTTTCTCAGCAACTACAAGTCACAACTGCTTGATATTTGGTATTGAGCTTCAGCTTGGGGTTCTATACCGTGTATACCATTTTCAGGTCTGTCGCACATCGACTTCCTGTTTACCGACTGAATGTATTTACAAAACCTATAGCGTGGATTTACAAAATTTTCCTAACAGTTTTCTCAGCAACTAGAAATCGCAACTGCTTGATATTTGGTATTGAGCTTCAGCTTGGGGTTCTATACCGTGTGTACCGTTTTCAGGTCTGTCGCACATCGACTTCCTGTTTACCGACTGAATGTATTTACAAAACATATAGCGTGGATTTACAAAATTTTCCTAACAGTTTTCTCAGCAACTACAAATCACAACTGCTTGATATTTGGTATTGCGCTTCAGCTTGGGGTTCTATACCGTGTATACCATTTTCAGGTCTGTCGCACATCGACTTCCTGTTTACCGACTGAATGTATTTACAAAACCTATAGCGTGGATTTACAAAATTTTCCTAACACTTTTCTCAGCAACTAGAAATCACAACTGCTTGATATTTGGTAGCGAGCTCCAGCTTGGGGTTCTATACCGTGTATACCATTTTCAGGTCTGTCGCACATCGACTTCCTGTTTACCGACTGAATGTATTTACAAAACATATAGCGTGGATTTACAAAATTTTCCTAACAGTTTTCTCAGCAACTACAAGTCACAACTGCTTGATATTTGGTATTGAGCTCCAGCTTGGGGTTCTATACCGTGTATACCATTTTCAGGCCTGTCGCACATCGACTTCCTGTTTACCGACTGAATGTATTTACGAAACATCTAGCGTGGATTTTGACGCTACTTCAAGAAGCAAAATGCTATTTCAGAATGACGGTTTACCAGGATGCTGTTTGAAATCCCTGGGGAGAGACGCTGCTCTTTACTGACTCATCTCAGGGTTCATTATTGGTTGAAGTCAACATTCATAATAAGTGTCCTATTCCTTCGATTGCTCCGCGTGGGTTTCCTCCGGGTGCTCCGGTTTCCCCCACAGTCCAAAGACATGCAGGTTAGGTTAACTGGTGACTCTAAATTGAGCGTAGGTGTGAATGTGAGTGTGAATGGTTGTCTGTGTCTATGTGTCAGCCCTGTGATGACCTGGCGACTTGTCCAGGGTGTACCCCGCCTTTCGCCCGTAGTCAGCTGGGATAGGCTCCAGCTTGCCTGCGACCCTGTAGAACAGGATAAAGCGGCTAGAGACAATGAGATGAGATGAGATGAGATTCCTTCGATTGCTTGCGTTCTGATATAAGCGAGGGGGGGGGGGGGGGCGATACGTAAGTGACCAGTAGCTCACGGTTGAACTTGTTTTTAAAGCAATGCAGAATTGGTCTCACACTACATATTGACTTTGTTTCATTTATTATGGCTTGCTGCTTACTACTTATAGTATTTTTTTAATGTTGAAACATTTAATTTCATTATTTAAGTCATTTTTGGTCCACAGTATTTCTTTACATGTACCTAAGACTTTTAGACTAGTAGTAGTGGTAGAAGTAGTAATTGTATCCCTATGATCCCTGATTATTGTTTGTTCTGTGTTCGATGGTAGTGAGGACCCATGGCGCGCAGCTCGCACTATTAAAAGCTACATGCAGCAGCACAACATTCCTCAGCGCGAGGTGGTGGACGTGACAGGTTTGAATCAGTCTCACCTCTCGCAGCACCTGAACAAAGGAACGCCCATGAAAACTACCAAACGAGCCTCGCTGTACGCCTGGTATGTCCAGAAACAACGAGAGATTGACCGGCGTAAGTCAGCCATTATCCTTATCATGCTCTAAAATGGTGGGGTTATGGATCAAGTTTCATAAACTAGCTTTTGTCTGTTTTTTATATATTATTATACTATGTCATATGAATAATTCCCCAATAACATATAATAATGTAATGATCCTAGAACGTACTGTATTATTTCTTGTCGTTTGATCCAAAGCACGTTGCAACGCTTACATTCTCGGTATACCTTGTGATATATCATGTCTTATTTTCACAGAGTTTGACCGTGTTCAGGGCTCCAGTGACTCAGGCAGTCAGGATCAGGTCCTGTTTTTTTTCCCAGAATTCCACCACGGTGGGCAGAACACGAGCTCTGCGTCAGGGACCGTCACGGACGAAGGCATTCCGGGCTCCAAAAGACTGCGGCGGAACCGCTTCAAATGGGGACCGGCGTCTCAGGAGATCCTGTACAAGGCTTACGAGAGGCAGAAGAACCCCAGCAAGGAGGAGAGAGAAGCGCTGGTGGAGGAATGCAACAGGTACGCTGCAGTACGTCACACAATCCCGAAACACAGTCCAAGAGCGTGTAATAATTGCCTGCGAGGATTACTGTCTCCTTGATGATTGTCTGAGGTCATGTCTGTGTCACGGAGGTGTTTAGAATGGCAGCATACGTCTCTGTGGAAACCAGACTCCATCCTCTGCATTTAGTCGGTGTCTTGTGATGGAGAACTAGCCTTATTGGGTGGAATAAAATAAATACAGACTAAGAAATTAGAAAAATATTTATCAGGAATGTGATGAGATTTTGTGTGTGTGTGTTTTTTTTAATTTCTCAGAGCTGAGTGTGTACAGAGAGGTGTGTCACCGTCTAAAGCTCATGGTCTCGGCTCTAACCTGGTCACAGAAGTTCGCGTCTATAACTGGTTCGCTAACCGGCGTAAAGAAGAGGCTTTCCGACAGAAGCTGGCGATGGACACGTATCCTGTTCACAGCTTGAACCCGTTACTTCCTCCGGCACACAGCCAGCACCATCACAGCAGCCCAGATACAAGTGAGAGTCACTACCAGGCCTGTGTTTGTGTTTTTTATAGATTTATCACAGTCAAAATGTTTTTTTTTAACACGTTTACATCTTGAAAAACAGAATAAAAGGAAAGGCTGAGAAAGAAAAAGGAATGCGCTTAAAAAAAGCACGTTTCTGTTGAATATTTACTCAACTGCAGCTTTACTAGAATTATCGGCACCCTTGTAGACACTGTATACACGCTAGATGGGATATACATGATTCACGCATGCAGACGGACAACGTAACATAGCGAGCCTACCTACTAACGTGTTTGTGTGTGTGTGTGCCTGGAAGTGGAGTGTTTCTAAATGCAGTGTTTCTAGATTTTTCAGTGTGAGCTTGAGTTAAGTAGCCACAAAGACATTTTTACCCTTTTAACAAGGGTGCAAATATTTTTGGAGCTGAATGTATTCGAAAGGGGAAGGCAAATGAGCCAGAGAGCACACTGAACAGTGTGTGTGTGTGTGTGTGTGTGTGTGTGTGTGTGTTTTCTTTCAAAATTCCTCTCTTGGTTAACACACAAAGCCACACCTTTGGACACCTTTAACAGCGGAGCACATAAAAGTCTTGGGGTCAGACTTCGGTTAACTCGGGAATCAGGGCTTGGCAGATACGAGTCAACGCGCTCGCACACACACACACACACACACACACACACACACACAAATCACTCACTTTAAGAATCAGTTTTAGGAACTTTTCAACTCTCAATGAGTTCTTATATGTCTACAAAGCGTTATTTATCCCTTGAACGTCTCCACCGCTGTATAATATGGCCGATTTCATTGAATGTTTGCAGTCGGATTGCGTGTTACGTCAGAGGACTGTGTGTTTACTTGTACTGTGTATTCTGCAGCCGTCCATGATCTTAGATGGTGTGCTTGTGTGGTCAACTGATTAGAGAAACGGAAATGACGTTTGTCAGGGTTGATTTATTTAGAAATATCACGGGATAGAGAGAGAGGGAATGTTTAGAAGAAAGAAACTGAAAGTACACTGAAGAAAGGTTGGAACTGACAGGTAGGTGTGTTTTTGTTTTTTAGTACTGACTCATTAAGCTGATAGTAAGGTATGTACAGGTACATTGGACCATGACTCCGTCTGCGAAGCAAAAACACTTCCTCGTGCTCTCGGTGACTAACGTTTCTTTCTCAACGCAGAACTCAGATACAGCCAACAGGGATCCAGCGATGTCACATCCTCGACGAGCATCGGTCACCATGGCAACAGCCAGTCGGTGTTACAGCAGGTGTCTCCGCCCAGCCTGGACCCCTGTCACAGCCTGTTGTCCCCGGAAGCCAAGATGGTGAGTCAAGATGGAGGGATTGTACAAATTCATATGAAGCCTCGGTCTCGCTCGTGTTTACTGTCCACATCTGGCCACAGCTGTCAGTCTCATCACCTACAGGTGATCGCGCATCCGTGTGACGGTTTTTATCAGGCTGAAGTTTTAGACACCGTGACATCCTTTTATTCAGAGTAACATATTTAACAGTTATTCCACGAAATCGAGTCGTACATGAGCTGATAGCCGACGAGGCGCGTAGCACCGAGTTATCTATAATCCATGTACGACGAGATTGAGTGGAATAACTGTTTTGTTCTATTCACATTCACTGGATTTTGAAAAACAGAGCATTTTTATTTCATCTTTTGCAAATTTGATATATACTACTCTACTTTATACAAAATGCCCAACAAAATCTTTTCCGCTTAGGACGTAAACCAACTGGCGAAACGTCAGTAGCAATTTGTGAAAAATGCTATAATAATAATTCTTGAAAAATAAAAAAGATATGTTCTTACCATCAAATACTTTCATTCCATATTTTGTTGCTCTTTTTTTTATTTTTTGAGGTTTTGTTTTTGAGTAGTTTTTATTTCGTCCTCGGTTGGTTCAGCAACACGTTCCGCCATTTTGTTTTTCTCTATTCACAGTATATGAGCTGATAGCCTAGTAGTAGAGTAGCCAATCAGAGCGCACGATCGCTCCTATCCAGTGAATGTGGGTAGAATAATGCTGTATATAGTCACTGAATTGAAAAATCACAGCATTTCCTATTTTTTAATTTGCTGTTATAACAAAACCCGATTTGGTGACAAATCAACACAACGTTAATAATTATACATGGACCAGAAAACTATAATGAATTGTTCTTTAGTAAAAACTAATTATAGCTGGCAAATTTTCAAAGTATAAATGGAATAAAATTCATCAGTACATGCTGTCATTGGAAAATAGTCCACTTTGCGACAGTGGTAACGATAACTCCGCTTCTGATCCATCCTGTCATTGATTGTTTTCCTAAAGCAAACAACGATTCAGTCGGCGTGCAGGATCACACACTTGGCGATTGTACAGAAATGTTTTTTCTTGCATGAGCAAATGTGACTCCAGAGCCAAACAAACCTCAAGGTGGACCAGCGTCATCAAAAAAGAAAACAAAGATAGTTTTGCAGAAAGTTTGAGAAGAAAGTCCTGCAAAACGTATACAGTACCAGTTAAAAATTTGGACACAGCTTCAAATTCAGTGTTTTTTCTTTATTTTTATGAATTAAAAGTCACTTCATGTCTTAAAGTAATGATAGATGTTGTTTCTCTTTACTTAGTTGAGCGTTTTTTTTTTTTTTCGAGTAGAGTTTTTATTTCGTCTTTGGTTGGTTCAGCAGCACGCTCTCATGGATTAAAGTTTTCCGTCGTGTGACCGATTTCCGTCAACTGAACTCTCCCAAGGCCAAATGTGAGGTCGGTGCTGATCCGAGGAGCATTAAAATGACGGGTGGTTGGGTAGACATTGGGTTATAACACTGATGTGTTGCAACACCATCAACTATCAGCAGGGTTTATTTAACTTTTTTGTTTTTGAGCCATGCTTTGTGTCGTTCATTTCCTATGTTTGATCATGTTTAAACGTTCACTGTCTACGGTGCGGCATTAAAAAAACACGCGCTGTCAAAATTGGCAAAATACATTCCCATGTGCTTGGCGTGCTTGTGTCTGACCATTTCTGTTTTGTATTAAATTAAATCTTGCCAAAATGACTTAGTTCAAACTTGGACATAGAGAAATAGAGCATGTTAAAAAAAAAAAAAGAAAAAATAAACCCCGGAAAGCCTGCTCCTCTGCTTCAGCCAGACTTGAAGACCCGACGGTGCAATATCTGTGAAGATACTCAGTCGTCCAGGTACATAGTAATCTGTGGTTGGTAGAAGAGAGCAACTGGACTTGCTTGAAAAGTCTTGAAGACGTTTCGCCTCTCGTCCGAAAGGCATCATCAGTTCTGTCTGTCTAATAGGGAGTATCAAGTATTTATCCTCTCATGGATCATAATAGAATCCAAATCAGAATGCTGATGGCTGCATTGAAGGTGGCTGATAGATGTCATAGACCCCACCTCTGCCTTTCGGACGAGAGGCGAAACGTCTTCAAGACTTTTCAAGCAAGTCCAGTTGCTCTCTTCTACCAACCACCGACGGTGCAATGCTTGCAGACTGTCAGAAGTAATTAGACCTAAATTTATAACTAACAAATCAGCAGACGCCCCAACAATTATTATTTTCGTTAGGCCAGTGTGTAAGGTATGTTAGAACCGTGCCTTATAGCCTACGTTATATCACAATTTAAAGGACGTTTGAGGAGTTGGAGGCTGCGAGCGCAATGATGTTCCGACATGCGCTAAACTTTATTCCCTGAAAATCATACACCAGCGTTCAATGCCCCAAACAGTCAAAATGTCTAGAAGACTACGGTTAAATAATAATCATAGCCTACTAAGTTAAATTACGTCAAAACATCTGTTTCTGGCCGATGAAATGATGGAGGAAAATGAGAACGAACGCAAAGTATATAGCAGCCAACTTCACGCGATCTTTTAGGTAACTTAACACTCGTGTTGGCCACAATATTTCTCTTAATAAAATCTTGAATTGTTTTTGAAGTCGTATTCAACACAAAGTAAGGTCAAACCCCAATTTTAATTTAAGTGAAGATCCAAACTTTTTTCTATATTGACGTCGAGCATAGAGGAGCACGTCATTCTGCTTTCGGTTTCGGCAGCATGGATGCACTTTACATGAAAGAAGGCACTGATGTGTCTGCCATCGATAAAGGTGTAAAAAACAAGTGGAGGTGGGCTCGGCTGTACGAAATAGGTGAAAACGGAAAGCAATTTAGTTCATAGTGCAAAAAACTAAACATTCCAGGCGCTTGCATTTGTGTGGTTTGCCACAAAAAAAAAAAATATATACAGAAGCAATGGAAAGAAAGTGCAATAAATTGAATATATTAATCCATTAATTAATTGATAATAAAGTTATCAGTTCTAAGTTAACCATTCTCAGAATTTCATCGAAACCCACCCATAACCTAGTCTGGTTAACACCAGACCATATCACAAGTGAAATATGGTCTGGAATCCGCCTATTGAATTTCTCGTAGGGGAGGTGTGGTTTATGATTGTCAACGGCCGTTTATTGGACGTTGCGAATGTCTATCATTTGGCGTATACGTAGCCCATGGCCAATCATGGCAGTTGTACCCGGGTTAGAGCGACGAAGAAGACGAAGAGGTGAAGAAGAGAAGGAAAGAGAAAGAGAAGGCAAAACAAAAACAGGAAAACAATGGCACCGAACGATTACTGCCGTTTGTGCAAGACAAATATGAGAGAAGCTGGACCCTCCGTATTTGGACATCCGTAAACAGTCCCAAATAAACTACAAGCTTCCGTTTGTCGAGTAGTACGCGTCACCGTCTTTCCACCCCTCCCCACTCTCTGATTGGCTCCCTAACTCAGGCGAGCCTTTAGACCATAGTTTCCATGCTGTCTTTTCAGATCGGAACGATTGTGCAAAGCAGCATGGGATTTCACAGGCTACCCATAACCCCCCCTGTAAATTTTCTCTTCTCATCTCATTATCTCTAGCCGCTTTATCCTTCTACAGGGTCGCAGGCGAGCTGGAGCCTATCCCAACTGACTACGGGCGAAAGGCGGGGTACACCCTGGACAAGTCGCCAGGTCATCACAGGGCTGACACATAGACACAGACAACCATTCACACTCACATTCACACCTACGCTCAATTTAGAGTCACCAGTTAACCTAACCTGCATGTCTTTGGACTGTGGGGGAAACCGGAGCACCCGGAGGAAACCCACGCGGACACGGGGAGAACATGCAAACTCTGCACAGAAAGGCCCTCGCCGGCCACGGGGCTCGAACCCGGACCTTCTTGCTGTGAGGCGACAGCGCTAACCACTACACCACCGTGCCGCCCCCCGTAAATTTTCAGTCAAATAATTTTTTTTTGCTTTAATCCATGCGCTCTGCCATTTTGTTTTTCTCTACTCACGGTATATGAGCTGATATCTGAGTAGTAGAGTAGCCAATCAGAGCGTGCGATTGCTCATATTCAGTGAACGTGAATAGAATAATATGAAGTACTAGATTTGTCGAATAGGGCTATTAACTGATTTATTTCGTATATTTACTATTTACTATTTGATCTCAAACACATTAAGAAGGCAAGAAACTCATCCACTAATTAACTTTTGATGAGACATACCTGTTAATTGGAAAGCATTCCAGGTGACATCATGAAGCTGGTTAAGATAATGCTAATAATGTGCAAAATGTCATCAGGGTAAACGCTGGATACTTTGAAGAATCTAAAATATCAAACTTTTTTTAACACTTTTTTAATTTACCACATAATTGCATATATGTTCCAAATGTTATTTCATAGTTTTGATGTCTTCAGTATTGTTTTACAATGTAGAAAATACAAAATACAGATCAATCTATGAATGACTAGAGTAGGGGTATACAAACTTTTGACTGGTACTGAATATCTTTTTTTTTTTCCCCCTCAGTCACATCTCTTCTGTTTTGCACGTTTGATATTTAGGCTCGGATCGAGTCAGTGTTGTTACGTCTGTAAACCTCTCACACTCCAGGATTATTTGGGCAGAGGATAATAGGTTCAGCTTCGAATCTGGAACGCCTTTTCGATTTTCAGAAGGCACGAATCGGACCCAAAATCCCAATCCTGTCCAAATATACACAAGGTTTTCTCATCACTAACCGTAATACATGGAACAGCGTTATGTAATTAAGATAGAAAAAGGTAACTGTATTCCGTTAAACACCTCTCTGGTCTCGAGTGAAATCAGAGCTAATCTTAGAGTTGCTAATTCATTCTCATGGCCTCTCACGGAAAAAATTCTTTCACTGGGTGGAAATTTCACCATTATTTTGCCTTTAAAGCAGAAAAGTGACCGAGCATGACATTTATTACAGTGTAAGTTACGCCTTCCAGCTGTGTAAACGCCGTCATCGTCCAAGGACATCTGATTTAATCCAAAAGCAACAAATTGATCAAGTCGCATTACTTTAATATAGGGATGTTGAACTTGGATTAGATTACTGACTGCATTTTTTAACAGGCAATTAGTAATTATTTAACAGTTATTCCACGAAATCGAGGCATACATGAGCCGATAACCGATGAAGCGCCGAGGAGTTGTCTATAAGCCGTGTACGACAAGATTGAGTGGAATTACTGTTTCGTTCTATCCACATTCACGGGATTTTGAGAAACAACATTTTTACTTTTTGCAAATTCGATCAATAAAAACTTTATACAAAACGTCCGACAAAATAATTTCCTCTTCGAATGTAAACAAACCGGCGAAATGACAGGAGCAATTTGTGAAAAATGCGATGATGATGATAATAATAATTCTTGAAAAATAAAAAAATTACGAGCTTACCATCAAATACTTTCGTTCCATATTTTGTGGCGCTTTTTTTTGTAAATTTTTTGGGTTTTGTTTTCGAGTAGAGTTTATATTTCATCCTCGGTTGGTTCAGCAACACGCTCCGCCAGTTTGTTTTTCTCTGCTCACGGTATATGAGCTGATATCTGAGTAGTAGAGTAGCCAATCAGAGCGCACGATTGCTCATATCCAGTGAATGTGGATAGAATAATATTGGAATATATTTTTAAAGGGATTCTCCGAACCCTAACAGTTTGATAGCGAAGTTAGTTTCGCATGTTGGTTCTTTTAGCTTTAGAAGCTAGCTAGCTGACGAATATCACTCGTGACTGGTCTAAATCAGTACAAATATTGTGACATCACTACTCATATTTTACACTTTTTCAATAAAATGCAAGTGCTCAGTAAAAGCAGATGGTCAGTTAAGACAGTCGGACAGGAAAAAAACATTTCTTCAGGATATACACTACCGTTCAAAAGTTTGGGGTCACTTTGAAATGTCCTTATGTTTGAAAGAAAAGCACTGTTCTTTTCAATGAAGATCACTTTAAACTAATCAGAAATACCCTCTATACATTGCTAATGTGGTAAATGACTATTCTAGCTGCAAATGTCTGGTTTTTGGTGCAATATCTACATAGGTGTATAGAGATCTTGCAGTCACGTGACCGGAAAGTTAACAGCTGCCATCTTGTCGGTAAAAAACACCGCTGAATACTGCTGCACTCGTGTACAGAATGGATCAATTTCAACTGACGGACTACACGGCTCATTTTTCTAATGAACAGATAACTAGATATATGTCTAAAATAAACGACCTACAGATTAGTGACCCTTATGGCTTACCGGACGGAGTTTTCACCTCTGGCAGTTCCATATCAGTGGATATGGAACTGCCAGAGGTGGAACACCCAGACGTGTATAATTACCTCATTAACTTTCCCTTGCTGTTCAGTGGTGAAGCATTGCATGCTTATAAATCTCTGGACAGTTATCTTTACAGAAATTCAGGATTTGTCAGCGACTTAGATGTGGCATCTTGTAGACAAGAAAATAACAATCCTCATTGGACGGGTAAGTCACTTAAGTATTGAGTATAGCACTGACCAGCCGATTATAGAATAGAATAAGGTAATTCCAGCTGTAATTCCAAATCGTCCGTCTTGTTTACCATGGATCTGGTGTTGGAGAGATAGAGGCTTGGCAGTGGAGGTTTGAGTGGCTGTTTTCTGAGCTTAGTCAACAGGCCGGCTCTGCCTGCAGCCTCGCTTTTGCTTCCGCTCCCGGCGCCGCCTCCTTCGCCTGCCAGACCTGATAACAATCCACGGAGACCCCGCTGGTCTCGCTATCTCGTCCGGAATGTTGTGCATGCGATGGAAATCGCTACAAACCGTCATTTTCTGCTGGAAACCAATGTCCAGTAAGTCCATACGGTTGTAGTGGATATTGAAGTCCGGTACAGACGAACAACACGCAAAAATGCACACAAAAAACATAAAAAACGTGCACAGGTAGGGAGAGCTTGTAGCCGCAGCCGTTGTAGTAGAATTGTATATAGGGTTTTCTAGAAGTAGAAGCAGAAGTAGAACCAGAAGTAGAAGGCGGAATATGGCGTTTGACCGACAAGACGGTGTCTGTCACAATCTGGATCGGCTGTGGCGTCACATGCAAGTGCTCCATAGAGGCCCATTTCCAGCAACTCTCACTCCAGTGTTCTAATGGTACAATGTGTTTGCTCATTGCCTCAGAAGGCTAATGGATGATTAGAAAACCCTTGTACAATCATGTTAGCACAGCTGAAAACAGTTGAGCTCTTTAGAGAAGCTATAAAACTGACCTTCCTTTGAGCAGATTGAGTTTCTGGAGCGTCACATTTGTGGGGTCGATTAAATGCTCAAAATGGCCAGAGAAATGTCTCGACTATATTTTCTATTCATTTTACAACTTATGGTGGTAAATAAAAGTGTGACTTTTCATGGAAAACACAAAATTGTCTGGGTGACCCCAAACTTTTGAACGGTAGTGTACGTTAAATATCAACATTGTGTCGCAAGCATGTGATGCACATCACTGTGTCCTTCATTTGACCTTCATTCGACCTTCACTCGAATGCTCTGTATGCCACATTCTGCAGTCATTAAACCACGCCTGCTTCTAACACCATGCTATTTGAATAGAATAGGATTGACATGTAATAAATGATTCGACTTCTTTCGAAAAATTGATCCGATCCCAGTTCACTCATGAAGTTTGTGCTTTTTGGGTTCTTCGATCGGACTTCCGAGTGGTACGAGCATTTTCAACTTTAGGCCAGTTGCTTGTATTTGGTGTTATAAAAGTTATTTCTCAGACAACGCCGTGCGTCTTGTTTTGTGTGAACTGGAGAATGTGTGGGCAGAGAACATAGCACCATAATATCATTACTGAGCTTTATGGCTGGTGAATGAGCCTCTAATAAACATGACTCACTGCTGTGTTTCCTCACCTCAGGCTGCTCTTCCTCAGTGCTCGAAGGTACACAGGGTATTTTTTCTATAAGGAGTAAAGAACCCAAGCATTATTCTTGTCTACTTTGTGTGTGTCCAGATTTCAGCCTCGGGTGGGGTCTTGCCCCCTGTGAGCACCCTGACTAACATCCACAGCCTGTCCCAGGCGTCTCACCATCACCAGCAGGCTCAGAGTCTCATCATGACCCTCGCTGCTCAGAGTCAGTGTTGCACCATTTCACCCCTCATTCATTACCACATTTATTGACTCATCACTGCGGCACTGGTTGAGTTAATGCAATCATATGTAATGCGTAATAGGCAGTAGGAATATGTCAATAGTGTTCAGGTTCTTTAGCCCTATTTGTCCTATAGATTAATAAGAAGAGCTAAATGTGTCTACAGTGGATATAAAAAGTGTGCACACCCCGTTAAAATCATCGGTTGTTCTGATGTAAAAAAAATGAGACCACGATAAATAATTTCAAACCCCCCCCCTTTAATGTGACCTATAACCTGTACAATTCATTTGAAAAACAAACAAATCTGTTAGGGGGAAAAAAAACGTACAATAAACTGGTTGCGTAAGTGTGCACACCTTTAAACTAATACTTTGTTGAAGCACCTTTTGATTTAATCACAGCATTCAGTCTTTTTGGGTTCACACCTGCCATCAATTAAAACTAGACTGCATTTCCGCAGAGAAAATGCAAAGTGTGCTTGCTGAGCTGTAGCAGAACAGCTATCATGCTAGCATGCTAGAAGCTAGCATGCCAACATGCTAATGCTAACAGTCAGCATACTAACATGCTAACAGTCAGCATACTAACATGCTAACAGCTAGCATACTTGAGTGGAGGAGCTCCTTATGACATCATCACTCCAAAGTTCTACCCATTCATTTCAATGGCACGGAATTTTGCCGAAAAACGGGAATACCGAACGAACGACAAGGGGTAGTGCAACCATTTTAAAAAGTGCGCCATTCCAGATCGGGCCCTACGTTTCAGTGTTGGAACGGTGTCTCTATCTCGAAAGCCCTAGGAGGAGTAGTGGATCCAAAAAATGGGTGAAATGGAATAATAATAATAACTAGACTGCATTTCCGCAGAGAAAATGCAAAGTGCGCTTGCTGAGCTGTAGCAGAACAGCTATCATGCTAGCATGCTAACAAGCTAGCATGCTAACAGCTAGCATATTAACACTCCATTTGAATGGGGCCAAAAATCAATGGAAGCCTATGGAGGGAAAAAAGGATGTGTGAAAACCAAGAAAAAGACGAGTGCAGGTCTCAGATGAGGGGACGGGTATGTGTGGGGACTTGCCCTGAGGCATCATATGAAGTCTCTTGAAGTTTGGTCACTCAGTTAAAAAATTTGACGGAGACTGAAAGCTTTTTTCCCGAAACGCCATTCATTTTCAATGGGGCCAAAAATGAATGGAAGTGAATGGATGAAAAAGTGGTGCATGAAAAGAAAGCAACAAATGAGTGCGGGTCAGAACCGAATGCATATAATGTGTCTGGGGAGTTGGCCTGAGGTATCACACGAGGTTTGGTGCGTCTGCGATGAAGCGTGTCCAAGCAGGACGATTCGATTCGTGAGCCTTATTCATTCTCTATGGGAAAAAAATGACAGAAAAACGGCAATAACGAGAGAACAGGTGTGTCGAT
Organism: Neoarius graeffei; assembly: GCF_027579695.1. Lineage (NCBI taxonomy): Eukaryota > Metazoa > Chordata > Actinopteri > Siluriformes > Ariidae > Neoarius > Neoarius graeffei. Next base: position 76,110,298 of record NC_083580.1, read on the forward strand.
CCAAAAGCTGAAAACAAGCACGCCATTCCAGATCGGGCCCTACGTTTCAGCGTTGGAACGGTGTCTCTATCTCAAAAGCCCTAGGAGGAGTAGTGGATCCAAACAACGGGTGAAAATGAATAATAATAATAAAAATAAAACCTAAGAAGAACAATAGTGTGCTTTTGCAAGCACACTAATGACTCTGATTAACTCCAAATAAAGTTCAGACATTTCCTCAGTTGCATCCTCCAGCAAAAGCCAGGGTTCACAGAGAGCTTACAAAGCGTCAGAGGGATCTCATTGTTGAAAGGTATCAGTCAGGAGAAGGGGACAAAAACATTTCCATGGCATTAGATATACCATGGAGCACAGTGAAGACCGTCATCAAGAAGTGGAGAAAATATGGGACAACAGTGACATAACCGAGAACTGGACGTCCCTCCAAAATTGATGAAAAGACGAGACGAAAACTGTTCAGGGAGGCTGCCGAGAGGCCTACAGCAACACTGAAGGAGCTGCAGGAATTTCTGGCAAGTACTGGTTCTGTACTACATGTGACAACAATCTCCCATATTCTCCATATGTCTGGACTATGAGGTAGGGTCAAAGAAAAACATCCAGGCCTGGATAAATTTAGAAAAAAAAAAATACATCAACTCTCCCAAAAGCATGTGGGAAAATGTGTTCTGGTCTGATGAAACCAAGATTGAACTTTTTGGCCACAATTCCAAAAGGTATGTTTGGCGCAAAAACAACTCTGCGCATCACCAAAAGAACACCATACCCACGGTGAAGCATGGTGGTGGCAGCATCATGTTTTGGGGTTGATTTTCTTCAGCTGGAACAGGGGCTTTAGTCAAGGTGGAGGGAATTATGAACAGTTCTAAACACCAGTCAATTTTGGCCCAAAACCTTCAGGTGTCTGCTAGAAAGCTGAAGATGAAGAGGAATTTCATCTTTCAGCACGACAATGACCCCAAAAAGTTTTGGAACGGCCCAGCCAGAGCCCAGACCTAAATCCAACTGAAAATCTGTGGGGTGACCTGAAGAGGGCTGTGCACAAGTGATGCCCTCGCAGTCTGACAGATTTGGAGCGCTTTTACAAGCAAGAATGGGAAAATAATGCCAAGTCTAGATGTGGCAGGCTGATAGACTCCGACCCAAAAAGACTGAACGCTGTAATTAAATCAAAAAGGGCTTCAACAAAGTATTAGTTTAAGGGTGTGCACACTTATGCAACCAGCTTATTGTACGTTTTTTATTTTTTATGTTTTTCTCCCTAACAGATTTGTTTGCTTTTCAACTGAATTGTACAGATTATAAGTCGCATTAAAGGTGGGAAAAGTTTTTAAATTATTTATCATGAGCTTATTTTTTTAACATCAGAAAAACCTATCATTTTAACAGGGTGTGTACGCTTTTTATATCCACTGTATATCTTACCATAAAGTTCAAGAAACTACTAAAACATCTCTACTAGTACAACAAGAACCAGACATAACCTTCCTCTATATCATAACCTCCTGTTAAAAATAATGCGAATGATCTATGAATGAATATATGCATGGATATTCAATTTAGAAATGCTGCACGTCAATTTCAAATTCTGTCACTACCACAATGGTATTTAAAGATAGAGGATATTACAAGGTTGTGCGAAGATATGAAGTTTATAAACTTCATATCTTTGTGCCACCGTGTAATGTTTTTTTTATATTATATGGTCACATCCACAAAAAAAGCAACTTAATCAAAAGAAATTTATTCTTGAACCGGTTCGCCATTTTGACAACACGCATCTAGTCAGCGGGAAAACACTGGGAGTGACGTCATTGGAGTGAAATATCGGTGATTATTATCCATACAGGAAACGTTTTCCATGCAGTAAAAACGTGTTCTAGTCCCTTCTAGCGGGTTTCATTCATTTGGTTTGATAGCATGCAATATTGTTAGCATATCGCTTATCCTACGTGTATTACGTCACTCTACCCAATGGAGAATGAGCGTTGAATATGGTTTACAATATTGCATGGTTGTCAAGACAACATGACGTCACACGTCAGTGACGTAAAACTTCCACGCTAGCGAGCGACCGGGACAATTTGTAAACAAACATGGCCGCCAGGTTTGCTTTGTTACAAAATACGGAAGATTTTGAGAGAATTTTGAAAGAGAAAGACGCGTTGAACACCTGAAAGGAATGTATAATAATAATAATAATAATAATAATAATAATATTGGCTGGCTTTTTTCATGGTATATCAGATATATTCCATTCAGCATCTCGTCTTCGACTCGTTTAGTATCATGCTAGCTGAATGGAATATATCTGATATACCATGAAAAACAGCCAGCCAGTATTATTTAAATATGTCCCTCAGATCCACGATGTATTTCGTATGAAAAATGTGAGTTTTTCAACACGAGAAGATAAACTTCATATCTTCAAACCAACGTGTGATTTTCTTTATATTAAATCGACACATTCACAAACAAAAAGTCCCCAAATTTATCAAAACAATTCATCAATTTAATCACAACTGACATATATATATATATATATATATATATATATATATATATATATATATATATATATGTTATTTCCCAGCTGGGAGGTCCTTATCGTGAAATACCGTGACCGAGGTCTTGAAAGTACTGAGCGAGGCCCTCTGGGCCGAGGTCAGTATTCAAGGCCGAGGTCACGGTATTTCACTATACAGACCGACCTTAAGCTGGTAAATAATTTTTTTTTTTTTTCTTGTGAGTTGTGAGTCGGGAACTGAAGAAATGTCGGAGAGTCGTAATTATTCGAGCCAGTCGTTTGGATTTGCTGTTTTACTGTCATAACTAATTTGCATAGAGTTGAGAAAATCTCAGTCACTTGTTGCGCTGTTGCTTTGTGACTTCCCATTCTTACTGAAATCTCGACTCGGTGTCCTGCATGCACATAGACAATCCCTGTGTCCAAAATCACTCCCTCGTTCACTACTCCCTACCCCCTATATAGGGAATTACTGTATAGAGGACTATATAGTGAGCTCATTGGTAAAATGAAAAAAACACTTTCGGACACTAGTCCGTCGCGCTGGTATTTACATCATTACTGTCGCACAATTAAAATGTGCCAGGTCAGTCGGCTGGTGGGTTTTCAAAATAATAAATACATGTATGTTATTTCCCAGGTGGGAGGTCTGTGTCGTGAAATACCGTGACCGAGGTCTTGAAAGTACTGACTGAGGCCCTCTGGGCCAAGGTCAGTATTCAAGGTCACGGTATTTCACCATACGGACCGACCTTAAGCTGGTAAATAATATATTTATTTTTTTCTTTACCAAATTCTAACAGAAAACGAGAGCGCCCGAAAGGGAAAACTGAGCCAAGCCGCCATTTTGAATCCTCATTCACGGCTATAATGCAAATTGCTTCCTCCTCGGTATACAAGTGCACTTCCATGGCAGGAAAAAAACTACATTTTGCCGTCTGTGTCGTCCCCTATTTATACAAAATTGAGTCATTCAGGATTCAGCCATGTTTTTGCTCGGCGTTAGCAACAGTTACAGGTTTTTGGCTTTCTCCTGAAATGTTTTCTTTTATTTCTTCTTCTTCAGGGTAGTAAAACTCGCTTTTGCTGTGAAGACTGTCGTCATCGCTATCCATGCTGTAAAATTAATGCTATTCTCCTGAGAAATGCTGGCAAACATTTTAAGATTTTTGATAATCTTATAAATAAATCGTATAAAAAAAGATAAATGTTGACAAAAAATGCTACTATGTTTGTTGTTGTTGTGAACGAGCGAGTCGCCAGAGGTCCGTAACCGGGGTCCGTAACTGGGGTCCGTGTCGTAGGATACGGACCCGCTCGCCAGCCAATCAGAGTGCAGGATTTGATGGAAACCGGACCGCGAAAAAAATAAAGAGATTTATGTCACGGTTTTGGTTCTCCGTGTCCCGCATGGAGGTTGGATGAAAAATTTGAGCGTTGTATTTCCCAGTAAAACGCTCATGTCTATATAATGTATAGTTTTACCTTCTTTTTAAACATATTGAGCATCTCCCACAAGTTTGTACTTCTCACAACGTATGATTAAACTTTCCCAGGTCATAAAATAAGCCTATTCTCCTCTTCAAACACAAGCCATGCATGTGGTCATGCGATAAGGTGACCTGGGTGTTTTCAAACCATCAAAACTTTGTGTATTTTCAGGAGCTGAAAGAATACTCCAGTCCTCCATTACAAATTATTTAGGAGGATTCTTTAGGCTATACAGACTTTCAACGTTTTGAAAAGACCCACGTAACTGTAGCATGTTCCAACATTCCAACATCTCTCCATCTTCCTTCCCGAACAGCTAAAACGTATGATGTTTGCTCACATTTGTCTCTATAGACATAAATCCTCGAGAGGATTTCAGTCTCGTTATACTTCTCAGTGGTTTATTTATTTCACAGTATATCTCATCTCATCTCATCTCATTATCTGTAGCCGCTTTATCCTGTTCTACAGGGTCGCAGGCAAGCTGGAGCCTATCCCAGCTGACTACGGGCGAAAGGCTGGGTACACCCTGGACAAGTCGCCAGGTCATCACAGGGCTGACACATAGACACAGACAACCATTCACACTCACATTCACACCTACGCTCAATTTAGAGTCACCAGTTAACCTAACCTGCATGTCTTTGGACTGTGGGGGAAACCGGAGCACCCGGAGGAAACCCACGCGGACACGGGGAGAACATGCAAACTCCACACAGAAAGGCCCTCGCCGGCCACGGGGCTCGAACCCAGGACCTTCTTGCTGTGAGGCGACAGCGCTAACCACTACACCACCGATTTCACAGTATATGATCATGCTAATGTTGAATTCTCGATTTCTGATTGGTCAGAGTTTTCTACAACAGAACCTTCGGCTGCAAGACAGATCACAGGTTTATATTAATGCACTCACAATGGTGCGTTGTTATTTATTTATTTCAGTGTAATTTAGCAGTTATTCCATGAAATCGAGTCGTACATGAGCTGATAGCTATAAGCCATGTACGATGAGATTGAGTGGAATAACTGTTTTATTCTATCCACGTTCACTAGATTTTGAGAAACGGAGCATTTTTATTTTTATTTTTTGCAAATTTGATAAATAAAAACTTTATACAAACTGTCCGACAAAATCATTTCCGCTTAGAATGTAAACAAACCGGCGAAATGTGAAAAAATGCAATAATAATATCATCTCATCTCATTATCTGTAGCCGCTTTATCCTGTTCTACAGGGTCGCAGGCAAGCTGGAGCCTATCCCAGCTGACTACGGGCGAAAGGCGGGGTACACCCTGGACAAGTCGCCAGGTCATCACAGGGCTGACACATAGACACAGACAACCATTCACACTCACATTCACACCTACGCTCAATTTAGAGTCACCAGTTAACCTAACCTGCATGTCTTTGGACTGTGGGGGAAACCGGAGCACCCGGAGGAAACCCACACGGACACGGGGAGAACATGCAAACTCCACACAGAAAGGCCATCGCCGGCCACGGGGCTCGAACCCGGACCTTCTTGCTGTGAGGCGACAGCGCTAACCACTACACCACCGTGCCGCCCCGCAATAATAATAATTCTTGAAAAATAAAAAGATACGTTCTTACCATCAAATACTTTCATTCCATGTTTTGTTGCTTTTTTGTGTGTATTTTTTGGGGCTTTGTTTTCGAGTAGTTTTTATTTCATCCTCGGTTGGTTTAGTAACACGCGCCGCCATTTTGTTTTTCTCTACTCACGGTATATGAGCTGATATCCTAGTAGTAGAGTAGCCAATCAGAGTGCGCGATTGCTCATATCTAGTGAACGTGGATAGAATAAATAATACTGATATGATAAGGAGATGTTTAGTTTCCATTTATGGAAGGAGTCTCCAGTGTCAGTGCTGTTTTTTTTTCAGGACAAAAGAAGTAGCCTTTTTTTTTTTTTGCAAAGAAACGACTGATTACAGCTGGTGTAATGAAACGATAACAGGAACTAACTTGTTTTGTGAATGTTCTACAAGATTAAACGCAACCGTAAACAGATAAATGTTAGCATGTGTCATTCTTTAACAAAGAGTGTTCTTTATGTTCTAAACCCCACACACACTAGTCTGGCTAACGCGACTGCAAAGCTCTACGAGCTATTGGTCTGGCCAAGATATTAAGCCCAACCGTTTCCCAGAGCCTGTGGTTGACCCGCCTCCCTGAAATGCCTCAGTTTGCTACTGGTCGAAGCCAGAAAAGGCTGTGACGAAGCTTAAACCAATCACATCACTCTTTCCTCTGACGTATGTGACGCGACGGGGCTAACTGGTAGATTAAACTCTTACCGAAGCCGGTCGGGAGCAAGGCGAAAACGTCCTTCCTTTCAATAAATACCTCCAGGGCTGCTCTTTGCTCCGTTTTCAATGAGAACTCGCTCCATGTTCGTAATGTTTCTAGTGAATGAAGCGCTTCCGGCATAGATTCTGTAAACAATCTATGGCTTCCGATCGCAGTTCTACTACGTCACTGCCTTGAACACGCCTCTACCCAGGGCCGTTGGAGATGCTCAAAGTTGATTGGTTCCTGATTTTTCGGGAGCTTGGAAGAGCTGTAGATAGCTTGCCTGGCCAGACTAAGCTTGCAACAGGCCCTCATGTTGCGTCACGCTTAGGATGGGTGGGCCCAGGCTACACACACACACTCTTCAGTAATAGCACACAGTATTATGGGATTTTCAACTCCAGTCACATGTTACTTACAGTAAATTAGCCGAGTTAGTTAGCTGGCTAGCTTTAGCAATCATGTTAATTTCAGTAATCACAAGCCAAACTACCATGCTCATGCGATCATGCTCATTCTATTAGCTTCAGAAGCTATTTAGCAGAGTGATATCACATGTGATTGGTCCCAATCTATATTATCTCATGACATCGCTACTCATACAACCAGACAAGGAGTTTTTGTCTTTAAGGATATTTGAAAGAGCACAGTGTGCAGCCTGATGCTACGTATGCATACGTAGCATCAGTGTTGTTAGAGTACGTGTCTTTCCCTCAGGCCTGAGTGCTCCTCCGTCTCAGAACGTGCCCATCATTAACAGTGTGTCCGGACTGACGGCGTTGCAGCCCATGCAGTTCCCACACAGCCCCAGTCTCACACCACTTACGAGTGCACACTCGTCTCAGCAGGCCTACACACACAGTAAGTACACTGCACAGACGAGCTATCATTCACTGCCATTATATCCCTCGAACCACTAATCAGGCAATAATGCTCATGAATTCCTGTTCAGTTTTGAGTTAATGATGATAATGACTCGTTTTTTGGTGCCTTCCCAAGTGTATTCGCCCAAGCAGGAGCCTCCTCAGTACTCTCACCCGTCCCGATTCTCCTCCATGGACGCCAGCGCCATCTCTCATCTGGGTTCCAGCAAGCAGGTAACACTTTATACACTTACTGCTAAAAACCGTACCGCTCCGAACTTCCAACAGAGGATACAGTATACACATACAGTACCAATCAAAAGTTTGTACACCCCTACTCTACTCATTCATAGTTTTTTTTTCTGTATTTTGTATTTTCTACATTGTGCGATGTATGGTGTACATTCTACACTGGCGAGTGGCCTAGTGGTTAGCGTGTCCGCTTCTCGATCAGGAAATTGCGAGTTCAACTCGCCGTCGGGTCATACCAAAGACCATCATAAAAATGGTGCCTACTGCCATCTGGCAAGGCACGCTGCAATACAGATGTGAGTGGGGAGTCAAACTCTCGCGGTTACCAGAGGACACGCCCCCCGAGGGCTATGAAACGGAGATCGGCGCCGCCAAATGCGCTATGAATGGTGCATAAGGACTTTGACATTGTAGAACAATACTGAAGATATCAAAACTATGAAATAACATCTGGAATATATATGGAATTATGTGGCAAATTAAAAAAAAAAAACTAAATATGTTTGATATTTTAGATTCTTCAAAGTATCCACTGTTTACCTTGATGACGCTTTGCACACTATTAGCATAATCTTAACCAGCTTCATGAGGTCGTCACCTGGAATGCTTTTCAATTAACAGGTGTGTCTCGTCAAAAGGTAATTAGTGGACGAGTTTCTTGCCTTATTAAAGCTAGACGGCCTTTCGAGTTCATAAAATCGGTGAAATTTAGTTCCCTCTGAAATCTGGCGATTGTGATATATGTTTATTTCTGTAATATCGCACAAAATATCAGGCCATTCTGTGGCTGGGAAGTTATTTAATTTGAGGGGATTAAAGCAAATAATGTGCATGAAATCGCTCGCTTGGCGCAGTCAAGCAGACATAGGAAGTCCGTGTGTGTGCGCATGCGCAGGTTTACCTTTGAGCGTGCACTGACAGTTCCATCATTCTGTCGCTAAACGAACAGCTGATCACACCGAGGTGCTCGCTGACCGCTGATATTTATTAGTTTGATATTTCCTGCGTTTCCTTTCCTTCATATATAACATAATGTCTTTTCTTCTCGTTTTCTTTCCGTTACTGTAGTCGGTCTTTCACGGTTCTTTCGCACACTCACGTCCTCCATTTTTCTCTCCTGTTTCTAATTTGTATCCCACAATGCCTTGCGCGAACGGGGAAAGCCCACCACGTGACGTGATGCATGACGTCGTATCTTGAATTGGGTCACGGTGAAGCAGGAAAAAATAGCGGAGAATTTAGGGTCACATGGCCTTAAATTCATTAATTGTTCCATTTTTAAAAAAACTAATGAAATTGGAAGTCTGTGATTCGAATTCAGTAGCTTTCAGTCCACTAAACAAAAATAATTGGGTGTCGGGGAAAATTCTTTTTTTATGACCTAAACTTGAAAAATCTGAAAGGCGGTCTACCTTTAATGTGTTTGAGATCAAACAGTAAATAATTAAAATCCTAAATATAATAAATAGCCCCATTCCACCCCACCCCAACTGTAGTAATTCATACATATTATATCAAGAACCGCTCAACTAAGTAAAGAAATTACATCCATCATTACTTTAAGACATGAAATGACTTTTTTAATTAATAAAAATAAACAAAAAACATTGAGTTAGAAGGTGTACAAACTTTTGACTGGTACTGTATGAGAAAGATAATACAACTGAGCAGCTGAAGGTTAAGGATTTTGCTCCATGTCAGCGTTGGGGTTTAAAGTGCAAATCCTGGACTAATTTTGTTTTTTTTTAATATGAAAGTATGTCCCTCTACACACTCATCCAGAAGGGTAATTTTGCAGAAGGCCATCTGTCTACAGCAGAAAAAAATAAAATAACAAAACGCGTCTGGAAAAATCCCAAGGGAGTCTGGAGCCAGATTTGTGACGTCACCTGCGGAAGCGCCAGCAGGCTGCGCGAGCTTGCACGGTTTCAGTGCACAGCCTGTGTAGACCAAGTTTAGCAGCTAACGATTTTGCACTGAAATATGGAATTGTCACCTGAGCGCGATGTTACTTCACCTTTGGATGAAGAATATAATGAGATGTCAGAATTATTTCTTACCCTGATAACAGTCAACTTATGAATTGCCGATTTTCTTGGTCTTTTTCTCGGCTCTGCTTGGTCCTCGGCTTTGAGGTCCTCAGTGGATGCGGCACTTCGCCTTCTGTCAGGGGAGACGAACACGGCTGGCTCCTTTGGTGACGCTGACGCAGATGGTGTTGCTTTGGGCGTTCTGACAGATGGAACTGTGTCTTTTTTCAGATCAAGTTGCCTCGCGAAGCCCATTTCCCACTGCAAATAGTTCTCAAAGTCGTCGGGCCTTGTGAAGTGAGCACCGCAAATAATGCTGTAGTCTGTACGGTAGCTTGTAGCCAATTTTTCCGGGTGCCTCGCACAAAGCGCTCCCATTTCTCTCTCATTTGCCTCTTTTCCACCAAAGCAGTTCCAGGGCTGGTTCGGGACCAGTGTTTAGTTTGGAACCGGGTTTTCTGTTTCCACTGACAAAGAACTGGCTCTGGGGCCAGAAAAACCGGTTCCAGGCTAGCACCAACTCTTTGCTGGGCCAGAGGAAAGAACCGCTTACGTCAGCGGGGGGGCGGAGTTGTTAAGACCAACAACAATAACAAGACCACGAAAGATCGCCATTTTTAAGCGACGAGAAGCAGCAGCTGTACAAACGTGAAGTCATCCATTATTATTATTGTTGTTGTTGTTGCTGCTGCTTCTTCCGTGTTGTTTTTGCTTCGATATTCGCGCCAAGGTTTATGCAAACGTAGCGACATAACTGACGTATACTGCGACGTAACTGACATATACAGCGACGTAATGACGTGGCTTCCCTTAGCACCGTGAGCTATGGAAAAGCAAACTGGTTCTCAGCTGGCTCGCAAGTTGAACGAGTTGTGAACCAGCACCAGCACTGGCCCCGAACCAGCCCTGGAACTGATTTGGTGGAAAAGGGGTGACTGTCCGGTCTTTTGGAAAACGATGAGTACTAATCCCATCAAGACTGGTGTTGCTACACCCTCCAACGATACATCTGTTAACCATTTTAATAATTACGCGATAACGTTGAAGAAATTTGCAGAAAACCACCAGTTCGTTTTCTCATAAACAAACGAGCGCTGACGTAGGATTCAGAAGGAGGCGTCCCGTACGTGACGTCACGAAAATCAAATGTTTGCTGGGAAATCCAAATGCCAAGTTTTTTCAGAGGCGGACCAATTCGCCTCAAATGGCTTGACTTCAACTGAATTTTTCTGGTATTGCGCAAGGGAAAAAACCTGCACAAAATGCAAAATGTGACAGATAGTTGACCAAAGTTTAATATAAAACAGGAGAATTACATTGATCTTGCTCCTGAATTTACCCGTGATATGCACTTTAAACTCATGACCTTCTGATCTGAAGTCTGCAACTTACTCGCACTGATTCAACCATCTCTAATTACCATTAAATTAACTCTCATTAAAGGACAGATTTCAGTGTTTGACGAAACCAAAGGTTAAATGGGGGGAAGCCATGGCCTAGTGGTTAGAGAAGCAGCTTTGAGACCTGAAGGTTGCTGGTTTGATTCCCTGGACCAGCAGGAATGGCTTATCTATAGTTTTACCAAAAATTACATTTGGTTCATCCGTCTATGCCGCTTCTCCTCCAGATCTTAGTACCGTCTAGAATTTCCTGACATGCTGCTACAAACGCAAGCACGTTTCCCAACCAATCACTATCTCTGACCTTGTAGAAAAATCAGATCTTTCTCTTTTCAATAGAATCTCAAGTAAGCATTGCCGTCCTCTTTTTCACCTTTTAAAGACAGTTCCTAGCACCTTAGATAAATCCGGGAAGTCTACTAACATATGTTAATACTGAACGTTTTAAGTCTCACATTTTTTTTTTTTAACAGATTGCATTTTCAATATAAGTTAGCTTTGTAAAAGTTTCAATATTTTTAATGTTTTATTTTAATTATTGAATAATAATATAATAATAATCAGTTCAAGTTGTATAGCGCCTTTCTCACACCCAAGGTTGCTTTACAATCGGGGGGGAGAGAGCGAGAGAGAGTCCACTAAAAGAGGGTCAGGATGTAATTCCAATGGAGTAGCCACCACCACAGTCCCACCAGGTGCGTGAAGATAAATCCCATGCCGCCTACATCGCTCAGAACACCGCGCCAAGCACAGACGCACCGCCGCACAGAGCGCTGGACAACCCTGATGTTAAAAAGAGCAACGAGCTCACTGCAGTCCATAGCGAGGAGCGCAGGCATCACCCACGGCGCACCAAGGCCTGAAGGGAACGGACGCTAAAACTGGGTCTGGAGCTACACCAGAACTAGCGGACAAAACACTCAAACAAAAAACAAACATCAAGCTATACAAACACAACAAAGAAAAAGAAAAATGACAAGCTAAGGTGAGAAGCGGCAGTCGAAATGCATACGGCGTACTCTCAACTGGAAACGGAAACAGAAAAAAAAGATATTTATGCATTTATTGCTACTTATTGTTTTATATTTCATTGTAAATATTTTCATGATTTGACTAGCATTTTTTTTTTTTTTGCAAAGTCGTAAGAAAGACAATCATTCATACATTCATAGCACTGAAATGCCATTAATGTCGTGTAATGTGATGTAAACTGGCCATGCTTTCTTGGTGAGAGGGACGGTGTACTCTCTCTCCGCTGTCAATCAGAGAATCACACTGAGGCTACATCCACACGACAACGGCAACGAGATTTTTTTTTTAAATATCGCGTCCACATGGGCAACGGATCAGTAAAATATCAGGTTCATATGGCAACGCAACGCTTGCTGAAAACGATGCAATACACATGCCGCACCTCTACGTGCGCTGTAAGACGGTCCCATCGGAGACACCCGAACAATAGAAGAAGTAGACGCATGCGCATAAACCCCTTCTTCTGTAGCATCAGCCACATAAAGTTTTGATTATTAATCAGTAGCGTAAAACGAAAGACGCGGAAAGAGGAATGAACGGGGGTAGATGGAAGCCGGTACGCCAACATTCTGATATCCTCCAGAATTCTTTAATGGTCCGCCCTTTTTGAGGAATGTATTGTTGGACTTAAACCAACATCTGAAGAGGTGAGATCGCTCCTTTTTTTTTTTCCTATTTTTGCTGGCGGGATTGTTTTTGTTTTTGGAAAGCGCACGGGCGGTGCGCGGTTTTGGTTATACTGCTTACGCATTGTTTGGACTAAAGACTCTGCCCTAAGGGCTATTCTCTCACTCTCTCTCTCTCTCTCACTTTGCACCATTACACAATAAATATTCACAGTGAAAATATTTTGTAAGCGCGTTTCATGAACCAAGTTATAGGATTTGTTGACAACTCGCATCGAGTTCGTTACACTTCTACCCGGCGTGAAGCACTGACAGTCATGTGGTTGTGACGTCATCGTAAACAAATCCGTTCTACTCATCCAGATGACTTTGCAACGGTGCCGTTGCCAGATTTTTCCACTCTGGAACCCGTTCTCAAAAGATTTCGTTTTGGGGCACCCAAAACGCCGGTGCCGTGTGGACACCAGGCCGAAACGATAAACAATTTTATCAGATTCACCTGAATCCGTTGCCGTGTGAACAGGGCCTGACACAAGTGAGCTGGTGGATGCGAGTCGGTAGGTGGGAGAACAAAACATGAAATAAAAATAGGCCCAACTAGTTACTAAAATTAAGCCACAAAAATAAGCCAGTAATTTCCATGACTGGATGTTAAATATCCTACTGCTGTAAAAGCAATTAAAAAATGCCTGTATTTCTGGACGCGTAATTTTAAACGAGCACGTTCATTCCCCGGACTGTTTTAATATGTTCTTTTCTTTGCTTCAGTGCCCTTTGCAGGCTTGGTGACATTATCCAGGTGTGAAAATACTTCCTCAGCGGCTAAGCCTTACCGCAGTAGCCTTGACGACCTCTCAAGCCAAAGAACCATTACGAAGAGCACTGTGATCACAATAAAGCACTAAAGAACTCTGAATCGGTATTTCACACACCCAGACAAGAGGGTGATGCTGGAAGAAAGCACTGGGATGTTTGGATGACGGACTCTGCAGCATAAAACATGCTTGTTACGGGCTCCGACGCCATTTCCTGTCCAAAACGTAAACATCAGAGCGAGCGAGCGAGCGAGTGATCTCTGGACTGATTGAACTCTCGAACGTAGCATGTGTACACTATAAACCTACACTAGGGTTCAAGGACTCCCTGAAAGTGCGTGAATAAGTTTTACTCAGTGAAATCGATTGCGTCAGTGTAAATAGTCCAAAATGTCTGTTTAATTTCAGGTAGAATGTGGATTGAGATCAAGCTTGAGGTCAAGCAAGAAAAGAAAATAACGGTGGTAGTAGCCTACAATACTGATATCGCCGAGACAATGAGTTCTGTATAATTAAATTTCTTTCTTGTAGTTTTTCTTTCTTTCTTTTTTTTTCCACGTTTTCCCTTAGTCCTTTTCTCAGGGACTGATTTATGCTTCCATCCGAGCGGGGGGAAAAAAAAAGTTGCTTCAAAAATCCGTTCTGTAAAACTGTGTAAATTAAATTGCAATTTCTTTCAAGAATATGATCATTATATCATCACTGATTTGTCAGTGTACGTCTTATATCTGTATCATCATACATCTATCTATCTATATTATCTATATCTGTAGCTTAGAGGTTGATATATATGTGTGTGTGTGTGTGTGTGTGTGTGTGTGTGTGTGTGTGTGTGTGTGTGTATATTATGCTTTACCTGCCGTACTGGAGTGATGATATTTCCCAGGATGCCCAGCTTGCTAATTGCTTGAGGGACATTGTGAGAAAGTGCGCTCTGTAGGGAGGGATGTTTATTTTCGATTCAGTCCATTAGGTCTATTTCCTCTGACTCGGACCTGGTCCTGTGCTCAAAGGGTGTGAGAAATCATTGAGCAAGCACTCCAAGGAAGTGAGCAAATTAAGTCATTGTGCTTTTTTTTTTCCTTTTATTGTTGACTTTTCCAGACTGTGATTAAAATAGATGCATTTCCCAAGAGAAAACCACATGTCACTGATATAACCTGGAAAAAAACACCACCAGCACCGCCACCACAGCTGGTATGAGAGCATATGGACTGGATATTATGACTAGAAATGCTGATTATGTAAAAAAAAAAAGTGTCACGTTTTATTTGTCTTATATTGTCTTCACTGAACCACTTGTAGGATGTACATTAGACACAAAGATAAGATAATAATGTATGGAATACTGTATAAAAGCTGTAATAAGATAATTACATTCCTGTTTTGTTGTTTTTTTCCCCCTTTTCCTTTTTTTACGAATTATTTTCCAAGAGGTACAGTACTGCGCAAACGTCTCAGGCACCTTATTTATTTTTTTTTAATTTCTATTTTATGATGTCTACATTATCAAATCAAAACATTACAAAAACATTTTAGAAAAGTTTGTATCTGAGCAGCATGTTCCATAAGAGAGCACTTTTATTTTCATGATTAAAAAAGAAAACATAATGAAGGCTACTGGGTTTCGGTGCAAAATGAAGACGCGAGTGTGACGGTCAACGTGTCCAGAAGAACTGGGGCTGGTTCTGTAAGACGCTCAGTAAAACCTGCAGCTCATTTCCGCATAAAACTGCCCTCACTGGACCTCAGACTACTATTGTTTTTTGTTTTTTTTTAAAGCAAAGGGTCGTCTCACATCAAATATTGACTTTGCATTTATTCATTTATTATGGCTTACTGTTTATATTAATGTTGAAACATTTCATTTTATTATTTTTTAAGCTATTTTTGGTCTACGGCATTTCTTTACGTGTGCCAAAACTTTTGCACAGTGCTGCACGTCTACCAAATATTGCACAGTATGTTTTAAACTGCCTTAGGTTATTATTATTATTATTTTTTAAATATGAATTATCCTTTTTTAATTCACATCATTTATTAATCACTGACATTTTAAAATATATTTTAATAAGAAAATTGAGCGTTCATACAGTCACCAACAGGGGACGCTGTCTGTATGAGAGAGAGAGTGTGTGAGATAGATATATGCCAATAGACATATTCACAGACCTTTTTTAGATTATCTCCTTGTATCGACTCCATCTCTTTCTGTCAAATGTGGAATTATTATTATTATTATTATTGTAGATTAGAGAGAAGAGAAAAGCAAGTTAACGCTTAGACTTTAACTCTAGTTATTAACTTTATTCCCAACTCAGATTGGTCAGAAGGTGTTGATTAATTTTCTATCACAGCAGCATTATCACTTCTATAATGACAGCTCTTTCACATCAATGGATTAAAAAAAAAAGAAAATAGTTGATACGTTGAAGTTTTCTGAAAAGAAAATATTTATTTAACATTTACGAACGGAGTCTTGAGCATCAGGAATGGTTTTGTAACAGTCAGAGGTGAAATTTTAACTTTTTTTTTTTAGTTTTCCACCGTGGGAAAGTCTTCAGGGTTGTTGATGCGTATTTCTGGGTGGTAAAAGTAGCTCTGCTTCACATCGGGTCATGTTGCACGCTGTTGTTGGTTAGTTTCCCATGAAAGCGCACCTCACCTCAAGTGTTTTATCTAACCGTCTGTTCTCATTTAACTGCCATAGTAGTTTTGGGTCATGTACATTCATGAAGATTTGTTCATAGTGAATGATAAAGTTGTACACACACATATCATGATCTGAACTTCTTTCGACAATTACCGTTGAATTTGGATGAGCAATAATAACTTGATTTGCGGGATCTGCTGGTTGTGTAGCCCTGATTCTGATTCTGCCATATTCTATTAACTGCAGCGTTGTAGTCGAGTCACTAAACCTCGAGTCCGAGTCCAGTCTCGAGTCCCCAGTGTTCACATACATGTCAACCTATACGGAATGTCCGTATTTTATACAGATTTGATTCAATAAACGTAGTATACGGGTGTATAAATAAAGTTATACGGATTCTTTAAAAAAACTTCAATATTTATTTAGAGCTATAATCAATTCCCACGATGATAAAAGAACGCATAACATTTACAAACGTACTGTACGCCACAGACAGCCAGTAAAGAGTCTTATGAAATCGCGCGTTATCTTGTGGTAGCGAGACTTCGTTCCACTTTTGATCATGCGCACACCGCATTGCGAGAATCCCGCCAACCGGGAAGTCATAGACATATAAACATAGACGCCGCCTTCTGCGTAGAATCATACGTCATCCTCGCCGCCATATTGGATGTGGTAAAGTGGAGATTCTTCAACCGTCTCTGGCCGAGAATAAAGACGCCTCATTCATGTGCTGCGTTTAACTGTACCAGCAGGTTTACCGTCCAAACGAGATCACATGGGATTACCTTTCACAGGTGAGACTGGAAAAATACTTTTCATTGTATTTGGTCATTATAACGTAATTTTACGAACAGATTTTCCTGACTAATATGAAGTCTCGCGCATTATAGCCGCTCGGTGAAACCTGTCTCCGAACAACGAAGTATTTCCTTCGTAACTACGCTGATAACACTTTGTGTTTTTGTCAAACATTGGAGCTTTGTATTCATTCTGAAGGTTTATTGTTATTAATATTGAATAAAAAGTAACTGGGATATATCATTGTTAATATTATCATTCAAATTTTAGGTAAATGATTTTAATTTGCATCTTATACGGATTTTATAAGGGAAATACGGATTTTGGAGGTTGGTTATACAGGTTTGATTGACCAAAGGTTGACATGTATGTGTTCAAGTCCAAGCCATTAAAGAAAATTTCGAGTCGAGTCCGAGAACAAGACTCCAACCGCACCATTTGACGGTGTCTGTCGCTGCCTTTATGTGAAAGCGTCTCTGCTGCTGTCTTGGACTAACGTTCCTGCTCGACTGCACCGTTTTAGTTAACAGGCTACAGACATAAAGCTTGTTCATCGCTCAGCAAGCCCCACCCACTATCAACAGGGCAAATAACATGAGAGAGGGTTAACACTAGCTAGTTCATCGCTCAGCAAGCAAACCCCGCCCACCATCAAGCATGTCACTTCCTTCTCTGGGTGGAGTCTTACCAAATGACTATTGAAGTTCGAGGTCGTCCCCGTCGTCTCCTCGATAGTTCTTCTACATATAGAACACATACTGTAGCAGTGCATTTTTTTCCCCACTGCACGAGAAATCTGTAGAAGCAAAGCGGACAATCCTAGCGGCGTTCTCTCCAGGCATTTTAACGCCATTAACGTCAGTTTGTTCCTGAACATGACGTCTGAATTCTCTTTCACGAAATTAGTATTAAAATTAATGTAGATATAAATATCTTATGCCAAATTATTATGTCATGTTACAAAAAAATAAAGAAAAAATCTGAGTCCTTGTGTCCAATTTACGAGTCCGAATGCAGTTAATGCACAAGTCCGAGTCACAAGTCCTTAAAATTAGGGTACGAGTCAGACTCGAGTACGACAAGCCTAATTAACTGTGAACTTTTTTGTAAGATGTAAGCAGCGATAAACAGGAGACAAACAGGAAAATTCACAAGTGTTTGCTAGTTCATAATTTATATAAACCTTCGTAATTTACTTCCTAAATATTTGAGCAATTATTTTACTCGGAATTCAGGTATTCATGGTTATAACACTCAACATTAATCTGACCTGCATTTACTGAAACCTAAGCTTATGCTAGGTCAACAAACTTTTAGATATTCAGGTTCAGTACTTTTTAATTCATTGCCAGCAAATATTAAATCAACTGTGTCTCTAAATCAATTTAAAAGGCTCGTTAGGTTGTATTTTTCATAGTCTTATTTATATTCTAGAATTATAATGATGTTTTTGTTAGTTTCATATATCTTTTTTCTTGAGGTTTTCGTTGTATTTTTCTTTTGAGACCATGGTGGGAGTTTTAATTGAATTTTGGATTAATCATGTTAATGAGATTTTTAAAAATTGTTGTAATGTATTTTTGAAATCGTACATGAGTGTAGTTTTGTATTGTATTTTTGAAGTTGATATGGAAGTTGGATCGGAATGGTTTTGCAGGGCCCCTATGGATACCAGCTGTGCTGAATGGGTCCCCCTGTTGAAATGAAGTCTGTCTATCTATCTATCTATCTATCTATCTATCTATCTATCTATCTATCTATCTATCTATCTATCTATCTATCTATCTATCTATCAAGAACATTTCGAAATAAAGAGAACATTTTTCCCCTGTATGCTAATCAGCTTTGCGGAGTATGTGGTCATTATAGCCTCCTATGTAGAGGATAGGTCTCCTGCTGGGGGGAACAAAGTGGAGACGAAACCCACAGAGATGTGCCGTTCAGCACTATGAATAACAACTACTAAGTCAGCACATACTGCGCTCACTTTAGTTTCAACAGTCGGCAAATTTAGACGAAGTGAAGCTGCTGACACGGCTCCTGTATCTCCTCACCACTCTAACCATAACTTTATATCTGAAACAGTGAGACAGTGTTTGACAGTGGAACACAATGAAAAAGTTTATACATTGATTAAAGCTAGACTGCCTTTCAGATTTTTCAAGTGTAGGTCATCTCATCTCATTATCTGTAGCCGCTTTATCCTGTCCTACAGGGTCGCAGGCAAGCCGGAGCCTATCCCAGCTGACTACGGGCGAAAGGCGGGGTACACCCTGGACAAGTCGCCAGGTCATCACAGGGCTGACACATAGACACAGACAACCATTCACACTCACATTCACACCTACGGTCAATTTAGAGTCACCGGTTAACCTAACCTGCATGTCTTTGGACTGTGGGGGAAACCGGAGCACCCGGAGGAAACCCACGCGGACAACATGCAAACTCCGCACAGAAAGGTCCTCGCCGGCCACGGGGCTCGAACCCGGACCTTCTTGCTGTGAAGGTGATGATACACGGGGCAACTTTTTGGGCAATGTTGCCGAGCAATGTTGCTGGCAACGGGCAACTAGGTGAGACACAGGGCAACTTTTCAGGGCAACTAACAATGGGCAACAACAGTTAGCAACGGCAGTTTACAGTTAGCTAAAAAAAAAATCGATGTCTTAATTTTTGCTGTGACCATTTAATCAAGCTGTCTGTTGTTTTTGAGAGCTTTGGTGAGGTAAATTCCTCCATATAGAATATTAAAATAACTTACCGGCGTAAAAACAGATGAGGAATCTCTCCATCTCTTCACTCCACTGACACTGAGCGGCCGCCATATTTGTTTGAAATTTCTGATCCGAACCTCACCGGAGGTCACATGACTCGATACTCGCGTTCTGATTGGCTTATCTCAAAAAGTTGCCAGAGATTATCAAAACCATTCAGAAAGAAACAATGTTGCCCAATCTCAATAGAAAAGAGTCAAAACGCAATTGCCCAGCAACATTGCTCGGCAACATTGCCCAAAAAGTTGCCCCATGTATCATCACCATGAGGCGACAGCGCTAACCACTACACCACCGTGCCGCCAGTGTAGGTCATAAAAAGAATTTTCCCCGACACCCAGTTATTTTTGTTTAGTGGACCAAAAGCTACTGAATTCGAATCACAGACTTCCAATTTTATTAGTTTAAAAAAAAATAGAACAATTAATGAATTTAAGGCCATGTGGCCCTAAATTCTTCGCTATTTTTTCCTGCTTCACCATGACCCAATTCAAGATACTACGTCATGCGTCACGTGGTGGGCTTTCCCCGTTCACGCAAGGCATTGTGGGATACAAATTTGAAACAGGAGAGAAAAATGAAGGACGCGAGTGTGCGAATGAAACGTCAAAGACTGACTACAGTAACGGAAAGAAAGTGAGAAGAAAAGGAAACGCAGGAAATATCAAACTAATAAATATCGGCGCTCAGCGAGCGCCTCAGTGTGATCAGCTGTTCGTTTAGCGACAGAATGATGGAACTGTCAGAGCACGCTCAAAGGTAAACCTGCGCATGCGTGCACACACACGGACTTCCTCTGTCTGCTCGACTGCGCGAAGCAAGCGATTTCATGCACATTATTTGCTTTAATCCCCTCAAATTAAATAACTTCCCAGCCACAGAATGGCCTGATATTTTGTGAGATATTACAGAAATAAACATATATCACAATGACCACATTTCAGAGGGAACTAAATTTCACCGATTTTATGAAATCAAAAGGCCGTCTAGCTTTAAAAAACAACCAACCAAAAAAAACCAGACATTGCATAAATAATAACCTTTACAGAACTTTAAATAAGGCTTGTTTGATTATTGCATTCCCTATGTCCACTGAGAAGAGGTTTCTCCTCTTCAGGGCCTTCCTTGGTCTCTAAAGCCATTCTCAGTTTCTGCCAGAAGACCCTCGTGTCTTCTCCATGTTTGGGCCATTTGAGGTAAGTCTTCTTCTTCACTAGCTTACGCATCCGATAGTATGGAGAGAGCTGGTAGGTTTGAATGTCCTCCAGGAATATCAGGATTAATACATCTTTCTGCTCGTCAAACAGTCTGAAGTTGGCCATCTGGATTTCTTTGGAACACCATACACTCCTCAAATAATTGTGCGTGATCAAGCAAATGGTCTTCCGACTGCTGTATATCCCGTCCATGATGTTGTTTATGATGGGTCTTCCTGGCTCGAAGTCTCGATGATGCAGACAGAGTCTCCAACCCTGCTCACCTTCCAAATTAGGAAGCAGCTCCTCGACAACCCAAGGTTCATCTTGGACATTGTAGGAAATAAAGGCATCGTATTTGAATCCATGTTGCTGGTGCATCTGTTTCCTTTTGCTGTCATATAGGAAGGCGATGAATAGGTAGTATGCATATAAAACCTGCCAGTACAAGAACTGATAAACGAATGAAGCCAGAAGGGTAAGTGTAACAATGACAGAGCTGCACACAAACATGACAAAGTTGATATTCACATTACACAACTCTGTATTGAGGTCTAAAATGCTCTTGCCTCTCAGTGACACTGGGTATCTACAAGTATATCTATTCAGGTAAATCACCTGGGTGTAATTACTTTTCAAAGCCCAGTCAATAAAAAAAGCATTGTTACAGTCACAAGTGAAGGTGTTTTTGGTCAAGTCAAGGAGTCTGAGATGAGGCAGTGACTGAATCACTGTTTGGTTGATGACATCTAACACATTGTCGGTAGCTCTCAAGACCCACAGCCTGGAGAGGTTTGCTTTGATTAAGAAATTCAGAGAATGAATTTGAGCTCTTGAGATGATAAGCTTCATCAGATTTGGAATTGGGTGGAAAACTGATGCGGTTATGGATCCGTCATCTTCGAAGGCGTTCTTTGAGAGGTCCATAAACCAAAGTTGAGGAGTGGAGTTAAATGTATCAGGATGGAGATAATTCAGATTCATGTTTCCTCCGTAGAACCGCTTCAAAGAGTTTAAACCTTGAAGCAGGTTTGAGGGTATTTTACCAATACCTCGTCTTTGACTATAAATTCTCAAAACCTCCAGCGAACTTAAGTTTCTGAAAGGAGGACTCTGCAACGAATCGTTGACGTAGGAAATAATATTGCTAAATAGTTCTAGTGTTTTCAGGTTAGGCATGCCCGAGAACACGTTTGGGGTTCCTATAGTTTTATCCGTTATCCTGTTTGAGGAAAGTAATAATTCGGTTAGACTTTGCAGTCCTGAAAATGCATCTGCGTCAATCTCAGAAATCTGATTGTCCTGAAGGTTGAGGCTTGTAAGATTAGACAAACCCTTAAAGCTCTCCCTGCAAATTGTGCTCAACTTATTAAATGTCAATTGCAGCACCTTCAAAGAAGGCAGGCCACTTGCAAAAACATCATTAATTGTCAATAATTTATTCGACCCCAGCCATAAAATTTCAAGATTATTCAAATCTTTAAACACGCATGGAGAAAGTTTAGAAAGACTGTTGCTGTACAAATATAGTTTATTCAATTGTGTTAAATTGGAAAAGTCTGAACAGGTTAACGTATTAATCCTGTTTCGACTGAGGTCTATAAATTCAAGCTTTGGAAGATACTGAAATAAATTTTTGGCCGAGGTCAGTTTATTAATTTGCAGACGGAGTACCTTCAGCTGTGTTAGATTTTTGAATGCGGACGCAGAAATATGAGAAATTTCATTGTCTCCAAAGTCGAGCTCTTCCAAGTTAGAGCAGGGGTCAAGCATATGATCAGTCAGATTTGCAATTTTGTTGCGCTGCAGGCGTATGACCCGAAGTCCAGGCAAGCATGCATACTGTAAAAGAGTCTCGACCTTCTTCGAGTTCAATTCACTTAATCTGAGTTTGGACAAGGAAGCCCAGGAGGTGTTCTGAAATACAGCAGCGATGGTCTTGTCTGGATTCTGCACTGCAGTCAAGTTCAGTGCTTTTACTGAATTCAGAAAAGCCTTATCAGTAATATTCCATAGCATTGTCTTGTTCTGACCACAGTATGATATATCAAGGTAATCTAGATTTGGGAATATATCCTCAGTTATTTGGAACTTGGTCAAGGGATTGTGAGAAAAAACAAGTTTTTTCAGCGACAAAGCCACACTCGACAGGTTATATGAGTCGAAAACATCGAAATTGTTACTTCCGATGGACAATTCCTCCAACCTTAGTGCCAAAAGCACTGGTTTGACGTTGGCAATCTGTTGGAGGTTATTTTTTGTGAGGTTCAGCACTGTCATATTCTGAAGAGTGCTAAAAGCTTGTTCGTCAATGCTTGTAATTACATTCCCATCGAGACGCAACACTTGCAGTTTGGTGAGACCGTGCAGTAGATATTCTGGCACTGTTTGCAACTTGTTGTAGGCCAGGTTAAGTTTGATCAAGTTGGGAAAATGTTCTGTAGTATGTTCTTGTATCCATGAGATCTTATTGTGAGATACATTTAGCTCTCTCAAGTTCCAAAGGTCCTCAAATTCTCCAACGCTGATTCTTGAAATGGAATTGAAGCTGATGTCGAGAACGCTAGCCTTCCTGGGTATGGCTGAAGGAACCGTACTGAAGCCCATATTGTAGCAAAGAACTTTCAACTCCCAAGGGTCATTTAGGGCACCGGCGACTGTGCAGTTATTTAATGAAAATGCACCGACCTGGAAACTGAAGCTGCATATGCAGAGAACAGCAAGTGAAACGGTTGCCTTTGAATATATCATTTCCGGATTAGTAGTCATCCTTAAATAGATTGGGTTAGTCATCAGCGTATGGCTTCTTCTTGCACAAGACCTGTAATGAAAAATCAGACCAATCCATCAGATTTATTTTGTGGAAGAGATTCTACCTAGTTTTAACACCATACACAACCATATACTACATCTGGATAACAGAGCAGCAATTAAGTTGATAATAAAGCATTTTGACTGATGTGGAGTCATAAAATACCGACTTTTTCTCAAATAGAAAAGAGGAAATTTGAGGAACAAAGGTCAGGTTGTCATGAGTTGACCGAATTGTGCCAATATTCTATGAAAGACAAATTATAGAAAATTAGAAACTGGTTCAAATCATGGTATGTTTCACCTAAACAGTGATTTAAATGTTTCATTTACTCCTCAATTCATTTTGAATAAAACAGATAATCTAATAAAAATAATACAGGTCCCAAAACTTCTTAAAGCTCTTTTCTCCCAGAAAATTATAATCCCAGATAGACTTATGATGATAAAAATATTACTCTTGTCCATGGTAGTAGAAAAAAATATGAAAAAAAAATCCACATACCTTTTGTTATGCTAAATTTCTCTGCTTGGTAGTTCTCCCATGAGGTGTGATTAACAATCCCATAAAGAAGTGTGTCATCTGACAAAAGTAGGAAGTATGAGAACTTTTACCACAGATGGGTGATGATGATGTCAGCTGCTCTCCTGCCTCATATTCATATATATATATATATATATATATATATATATATATATATATATATATATATGTGTGTGTGTGTAGACACGAGTGTTTTACTGGGAAATTCGAGACTCGTATTTTTCATCTGAGCTCCATCCGGGACACGGAGAACCAAAACCATGACATAAATCTCTATATGTTACTCGTGAAGAAATTGATGAATTGTTTGGATAAATTGGGGAGCTTTTTTTGTGAATGTGTCAGTATAATAAAAAGAAAATCACACATTGGATTGAAGATATAAAGTTTATCTTTTCATGTTGAAAAACTCGCATTTTTCATACGAAATACATCACGGATCTGAGTGACCTACTGTATTTAAATAATATTGGCTGGCTTTGAGTGGTATATCAGATATATTCCATTCAGCTAGCATGATACTGAACGAGTCGAAGACGAGTAGCTGAATGGAATATATCTGATAGACCACGAAAAAATGCCAGCCAATATTATTATTATTATTATTATTATTATACACATTCCTTTTGGGTGTTCAACGCGTCTTTCTCTTTCAAAATTCTGTCAAAATCCGTATTTAATGAAGCAAACCTGGTGGCCATGTTTGTTTAAAAATTGTCACAGTCGCTCGCTAGTGTGGAAGTTTTACATCTCCAATGTGTGACATCATGTTGTCTTGACAACCATGCAATATCGTAAACCATATTCAACGCTCATTCTCCATTGGGTAGAGTGATGTAATACACGTAGGATAAACGATATGCTAACAATATTGCATGCTATTAAACCAAATGAACGAAACCCGCTAGAAGGGACTAGAACACGTTTTTATTCCATGAAAAACATGTCCTGTATGTATAATAATCACCGATATTTCACTCTGTTGACATTACTGCAGCTGTTGTGATATGATTGTCCCAATAAGAACTCAATAAAAAAGTTCCAGGGAAAGACGACTGCATGACAGTGGTATTTATGACAAATTCCAAAATACTTCACTCTTTGACTTGTTCAAGATTACTCATTCGCTTTACTCACTCATGAATATGTTCACCACTTGAAGATAAACTTCCTGTCTTTGCGCCACCATGTAATATCCTCTCTCTCTCTCTCTCTCTCTCTCTATATATATATATATATATATATACACACACAGTCCTTCACCAGACTCTTGGGAAATTATGGCAGATGGTGGTGACCCATCTCATCTCATTATCTTTAGCCGCTTTATCCTGTTCTACAGGGTCGCAGGCAAGCTGGAGCCTATCCCAGCTGACTACGGGCGAAAGGCGGGGTACACCCTGGACAAGTCGCCAGGTCATCACAGGGCTGACACATAGACACAGACAACCATTCACACTCACATTCACACCTACGGTCAATTTAGAGTCACCAGTTAACCTAACCTGCATGTCTTTGGACTGTGGGGGAAACCGGAGCACCCGGAGGAAACCCACACGGACACGGGGAAAACATACAAACTCCACACAGAAAGGCCCTCGCCGGCCACGGGGCTCGAACCCGGACCTTCTTGCTGTGAGGCGACAGCGCTAACCACTACACCACCATGCTGCCCCAAATCTAAACATAAAACAAATTTTGACAAAGGGGGGAAATCATATACTCGAGGTTTTACTTCAACATGGTACTAGCGCAAATCCTGGCGAGCTGGCTGCAAGGACGCCTCAGCGGTTTTCTGCTACCCCTGCTTACTTTTCCACCCTGGAGGTGGCTCCACGGACAACACTGCTGGGACGGTCACTGGAGTTTCGGACATGCATCATTTGTCGGAGAAAATAAAAAAACATGAGTCATCAAAGATTCACATGGGCAGCTGCCTGAAATTTTTGGCTTTTGGGAGAGTGAACATCGCTACACAACTGGATGAGGGCTACAGGCTAGCAGTTCGCCACCACAACGATGAGGTGAGCAAGAACAGGCACATATTAAACCAGCTCATCCAATGCGTGAAATTTTGTGGAGTGTTCGAGTTAGCTCTACGAGGCAAAGACGAAACTGAGGGCTCCAGTCACTGTGGTGTTTTTCTGGGTTTGGTTGACTTCGTCTCTCACACACACACACACACACACACAGTCACAGAATCAGTTCACTTTTGATGTTTTCAATGTGCATTTTTATATTTGCCACACTTTGCTCTGAGAGTTAGCACTTTGGTAATATCCTTGGTAAATACCAGTAATTGCAAGATCTAAAGATCCACTCATCTATTTATTCAACTGCTATTGTTATGTTAGCCAACTATTTACAATGTTTTGTTATAGTAAGTGCACTTTCCTGTTTGTCCTTAAGTTGCACAGTCTGTAAAATTCTTGCTGGTCATGGAGTTTGAAGTACAAAATCTATTTACAGAACATTTTGTAGAACAGTACTTTCAAGATTGGCAAATAAATATGTATTATTTTTTTTAAAATATGGTTTCCTTTCTTATTTAGTTGTTGGACATATATTTTATAAAGATATCATTCACATCATACATTATTGAAATAATGTGAATAGTGAATAGGGCATAATTGGAATTGGTCATTGTGGAGCCAAAGTATTCTTCGATTGTGAATGTTGCAACTTTACACCACAGCTTAGGTAGCTACAGGGAAAAGATTTCTGTAATGTACTGCCATCTAGTGGACAGAAGTAGCATGGAACTGTGATATGCAGAGAGAAAACAAAAAAAGAGTCAATAATGTCTGGCTACCTATAATGTACCTGTTGAATGAGTCACCTTATGACATTACTGGATAATTTGCCCCTCCTGAGAAAATTTTCAGGACCCGCTACTGTCCATCCATTATCTGTAGCTTCTTATCCTGTTCTACAGGGTCGCAGGCAAGCTGGAGCCTATCCCAGCTGACTATGGGCGAGAGGCGGGGTACACCCTGGACAAGTCGCCAGGTCATCAGTTGTTTGACACAGAGACAAACAACCATTCACATTCACACCTACGATCAATTTAGAGCCCCCAGTTAGCCTAACCTGCATGTCTTTGGACTGTGGGGGAAACCGGAGCACCCGGAGGAAACCCACGCGGACAAGGGGAGAACATGCAAACTCCGCACAGAAAGGCCCTCACCGGCCGCTGGGCTCTAACCCAGAACCTTCTTGCTATGAGGCGATAGCGCTAACCACTACACCACCGTGCCACCCCTAATAATTATCCATTGTATTTATTCTATAATCCATTGTATGTAATGCAATGTAATGATGGAATTTGTCAACCGAGGTGAATGTAGGACATTTTTGTTATAAGTATGTAGTGTTTTAACAAACTGGAGAGATTTTTTCTTAAAAATATTAGTTAAATGAAATAAATTTTAATTTTACGTCAAAACAGTTATCTGCATGACAGGACTAATTCATTAGCTCAGGATTCAAAATGGCCGCGTAGGTACAAACGCGTTGCATTGTGGGTAACTACGCGGCTGTAGTGACGTCATGAATACAATTGAATTGTTCCTGTCAGAGCTG
The DNA here is from genome assembly GCF_027579695.1 of Neoarius graeffei. NCBI lineage: Eukaryota > Metazoa > Chordata > Actinopteri > Siluriformes > Ariidae > Neoarius > Neoarius graeffei. The sequence continues at coordinate 76,138,009 of NC_083580.1, forward strand.
ACGGTATCGAAAGTTAATCAATATTTGACAGTTCAACAGCGGTGAGGAATAAAAGTAAACGCACGATTTTTAAAAATGATCTGAAATTGTAATATTTTATATTTGAATATATATATATATATTCTTCAGTCGATTGCCGAACTGTGAATCATCGAAAGCTCTGAAATCGATTAGTCTAGCCTGGCCTCCATTTTTCTGCGCGCGACCCTTTCAATGGACGCTGTGGAGTTGTTCAAGAGGCTCGGATCCGGCGCAAAGTTTGATTTTAAAAGATTTAGCAGAGATGCAGAAAGGTTTAAGGTGATGTTTGGATATATTTCGGATTTGCTTTTTATGTAGTAGTCGTATTTTACATATGCGCTGGTATTCTGTGGCTAGTCTTGTTAGCATATTCGTTCAGGCATGGCTAACAAGCATGCGCGTGGTGTTTACATGCCGAGTTAGCTAGCCTGCTAATACAGCTGTACCAGAGAGAACTGATTAGTTTTGTAACTAGTTTTTAATTTTACGTAACTCGTATAAATCTGAAATGTTTGTCAAACATTGTGTATTATTATTATAACCTTTATTTAACCAGGTTTGTCCCATTGAAATCGAAGATCTCTTTTACAAGAGAGACCTGGGCAAGAATGGCAGCACAAACAACAACAGTTTCAGCACAGTGTCACATTGACATAAACATAAAACATACAAATAAACAATTGAATTTACAAAATCAGGTCAAGATCAAATAAGACATTTCCATTCAAATAAAACATTTGCACTCATGAAGCCTCGATACAATGGGATTTATCATGGACTTAGACTACCATTCAAAAGTTTGGGGTCACTCTGAAATGCCCTTATTTTTGAAAGAAAAGCACTGTTCTTTTCAACGAAGATCACTTTAAACTAATCAGAAATCCACTCTATACATTGCTAATGTGGTAAATGACTATTCTAGCTGCAAATGTCTGGTTTTTGGTGCAATATCTCCATAGGTGTATAGAGGCCCATTTCCAGCAACTCTCACTCCAGTGTTCTAATGGTACAATGTGTTTGCTCATTGCCTCAGAAGGCTAATGGAGGATTAGAAACCCCTTGTACAATCATGTTAGCACAGCTGAAAACAGTTGAGCTCTTTAGAGAAGCTATAAAACTGACCTTCCAGGGGCTTCAAAGTTTGGGAGAATAGCAGGGTACAAATAATTTACAGCAGGGTGCAAAATGGTAAAATGTCTGCCAGCGGCAGACGTAATGCATGCAAAGCGTGCAGGGATATAGATATAGAGAGAGATATGCAAGTACGAATTTTTCATGGGGTGGGATGGTTTGGAACAGGCCATCTAAAATTGGGATAACATTTACCCGGGACGGGTATTTGAGGCGGGTCGTCTAGCTTAAGCTTGATTAGCGTTGTTACGCACGCCAGTGTTTCCCACAGAAGTTTTGGAGACTATGGTGGTGGCGTGGGGGTTGTTTAAAATTGAGTGATATGTTAAATATTAAGTTATTACTGAAAAACTATTGATTAAAAAAACAGACACTGAGAAATGGTCCTATAAACAACTTTACCAATATAAAAGATTACCAGGACTACAAAAATGCAGAAAAATAGGCTTTACTTATCCAAATGCTCCTGTTGGTTCAAAAGTTAAAGTGCATAGAACCTCACAGCACAACATGAAGTTACCTTAAAATATAATATAAATGCCTCAGCTTTCATGTAAGAAAAAAAACTATTAATACTAGTGCTGTGTGCAGGCAGTCTCTCCTGAAGACTAAATTAAACAATAATTATAAACTAATAAAATAAATGGCTCAGGCTTCATAGAAGAAAAAAACAATTTGAACAGAATCTCACAGTATGATGCTGAAGCTGCCTAAACAATGGAAAATAAAATACCATTTTGGCAAAAACGTTGGCATCCATTAATTTCTTGTATTAAGTAAAAAAAATATGTTGCCAGATACTGCTGATGTTTTACAGCCCAAAATATGTTCAAAACCCTCCAAAATGCACTTAAAACTGCCCAAATTGGGTGGGAAAACGCGCAATCTGGCAACACAGGCGGCAGTAATGGCTGCACTCGTGTCGAGGATGTAAACACAGTTGACGCGGCAACGGACATACATGACATAGTGGATGTAATTTACGTTCACAACTTTTTTTGCTGTCAGAAATATTTAATATTAAATTTTGTGACTCGACTGACAATAGCCGGCGGCATAACAAGCCATAGCCGCCGGTTTGCCGCCGGTGACCGGCTACTTTTGAGACCGCTGCCTTCCTTTGAGCAGATTGAGTTTCTGGAGCATCACATTTGTGGGGTCGATTAAATGCTCAAAATGACCAGAAAAATGTCTCGACTATATTTTCTATTCATTTTACAACTTATGGTGGTAAATAAAAGTGTGACCTTTCATGGAAAACACAAAATTGTCTGGGTGACCCCAAACTTTTGAACGGTAGTGTAAATACATTCAGAGATACCAGATTTTGGAGTCTGAGCTCTGACTGCAAATTATTCCATGTAGTTGGAGCAGAAAACCTAAAAGCTTTCTTCCCCATTTCTGTTCTAACCCTAGGAACAGTAAAATGTAAAAAGTCCAGAGAACAAAGGCTGTATTATTCAGGATTAAAAGAGATAAATAAGATGGAATCATCTCAAGGATATCCTTGTAGATAAAGACATGCCAATGGCCGAGCCGGCGTGCATATAAAGACGGAAGGAAGTATAAGGAAGTATAGCCTCCTCTTGCCTCCTAAGGAAGTATAGCCTGCTCTGTCCCTTCCTGTATAAATGATTGGTGTTGCCAGTCCAGCCACAGCCCGCGGTACTTGTAGGAATCCACAGCCTCCACCTCGACTCCCTCGATCAGAACTGGTCGTGACCTTGGTCTGGACCTCCCAAAGTCAATGACCAGCTCCTTGGTCTTCGAGGTGTTGAGCTGCAGATGGTTCCTGTTGCACCACACAGCAAAGTCCCTCACCAGGCTCCTATACTCCTCCTCTCTGTCATCACACTATCCAGCACGTGGAGGCATTGAGCGCAGGCATTCATATATAACACATCACCATAATCAATTATCGGAAAAAAGGTCAGCTCCACCAGTTTCCGTTTCATCCCAGAGGAAAAACGACTTATTTCGAAAATAAAATCCAAGTAAAACCTTCAGCGTCTTAGCAGTATGCAGAATATGTGCCTTAAAAGACAAATGGTCGTCAATCAAGAACCCCAGATATTTAAAAGTAGATACAAGTTCAATTTGTTGACCATTACTGGTGACGATGATGAACTGATTTGACCTTGCTGATTTTGAATTAGTGAAAAACACAAGTTTTGTTTTATCAGCATTTAGAACAAGTTGCAATTGGCAGAGTTGTTCTTGCACTCTGTTAAACGCATTCTGCATATATTCAAACACTTCTGAGGCCGTGGGTGCAAAGCGATACATGACTGTGTCGTCAGCATAAAAATGAAAGGCTGCATTTGGGATATTCACTCCAATATTGTGTATATACAAGGTAAATATCACAGAGCAGAAAGCCCATTTAAAAAAAAAAAAGCCTGTGTAAATATCACAGAGCAGAAAGTCCGTTAAAAAAAAAAGCTAGCTTCCTGGTTTGCTTGGATAGAGCTGATTTGAGCTGAGCTGAATAATCACATTATAAAATCCTTTTTTTTTTTAATTATTTGTTAAATTACCATAAATTAAAACCTCACACATGGATTCTTAGGACCTTAAATATCTTCATTTCTATCTAGCTAAGTTTGTAGAAGTAAATAAACACCTCAGTTTCCCAGCTCCTCCTCCTCAGCTTGACCTGGCTGTAATGTTCCTGTATCGGAGTACTTTTTAACACGTAAATACACCTAACAGTATTTATTTAATCTCTTCTCAACATTCTCTCCTTTTTCCCATCTGGATGAAACAGGTGGTGAGGTCTCGGCACCACGAGATCTCCAACCCTTTGAATGAAATCAGCTTCTTTGGCAAAACCAGAGAAGAACCCGCTGAACATCATGAAGATGAAGAGTACAAGTCAGAGGAAGATCATCCAACCGTTACGGATGAACCTCTGAGCAAGCCGAAGAAGAAAAGGATTAAAAGAAAAATTCAGGGTAAAAGACAAACATTGACAGTTTATATAGAGCTGGTTATGCATTGTGAATACTGTGTCTGTAATCCTGCTGTAGAAACATAAAATGACGTGAAGACGTTACAGTTGTCCTCTTCGCTCCTTGCTTTCTATTAATGCACAGGTTCAGAAGATGAGAGCGATGATGATGATGATTTGGAGCAGACGGGGATTCGGTGGATGTCTTCACAAGACAAGAAGGAGAAAGGACAGAAGAAAAAGACCACAGAAGGACCATCAATAAAGAGATTAAAGCAGCTTCACAAAGAGAAGGTAGGAAAAGTGTCTATTGTTCTCCTTAACCCTGTGACCAAAAACTATCCGAGGTGTTGTTTCATTACAATGTAATGATAAATCAGAAGTGTTAAAATCTACAGTTTAGCTGCAGTATTTGAGCTAAAGCAGCACCAGTCCGAGCTCGGATCAGATTTGCATGGCAGAAAGCTTGTTCACTGAAGGGTAAAGGAAAGAACGCAGGATGGGAAAAGGTGCTTAGTTTCTCTTTGCACTAATTTTATCTCGATAACTGTTGGCCTATTGGTGCACAAACCTCAAGCTTGTGAGCTGATAGAAAACAAAGCGGTGAGGATTATGCATGCTTGTTTCGATAAATGTTTAAAAAAAAATTACCTGGTTGGTTTTTTTGGTCAGTAATAAGTGTAAAGATGAGTGCTTTATTCAAAGTATAAATTCATACATTTATGTTTATTATGCACATCATATTTTAGTATAAATGTACAGGTGATTTATAGAAAATTGCGCATGCTGATTGGTCGAGAAATTCAGACTATTTCTCGATAATCACCTTGAGCGACTCGGCAGAATGGCGGCCGATCACTTTGTCACCGTAAGTGAGGAAGAATTACACATGATGAAAAAAAATGCTGTTCCTAAAAGCACTAAAGATGCTATGAAGTTTGGTCTAAAACCAGGGCTTTGAACCGGTTCAAGGAACGAAAACTGGGAACTTTTTCTATTTCACATGGAACAGAAACGAAACCAGAAACTTTATTATTTATGTTCCGGAACAGAAACGCTTATTAAAAATAATGGAAACCGGTTAATACCGGTTTTTATTTCGTTCCTCAAAGTTTCCGTAGCCTACAAATAAAAAAGCCATTCTTCTCCTGCGCAAGTTTCTATGACCCGCTGGGGTTCACTTCCTGTGTGACGGTCGCTGACTGAATGGAGAGAGCGGGAGGGTGGACTACTATCACGTCTCCATGTGATAATAAGTGAATTACTGAGTGTCTGAGCAAAGAAGAGCCTGAACGATGCAACCTCCCTATTGGCTGTTTGTAAAAATGTATCAGTTGTTGCCCTTCCCACGGGAATCATCGCGGGCTCGAGAGACGAGACCTGACGAGTTAGTTCGTTGGTAGCAGAACAAAATGTCTGGACACAAATCGGGTTTTCAGAAAAGGAAAGAAAATAAACGGAGGGTCGAAAATACAAAAAAGGAGGCAGAAAATGCAAAACAAGTTTTAAGGTAGGACAAATGGTTACTTTTCTGAGGCAGCCCGCCGTGGCTGCCTGCAGGCTTATTTATTATAGCCCATTTAGTTAAAATAGTTGATATAAAATGTTTATAGTTATGTGATGGTTGTCCTGATTTAGACTGATGTTTTTTTTTTTTTTGGGGGGGGGGTTGCGCGATGTTGCACCCGGGTCCAGATTAGGGCAGAACCGGCCCTGGCTACATTTCAGGTGTAGTTTGTTTTATGTATGTATGTACTTGCATAGATGTGTACTTGGTCTTCCAATATGGCGCCCAACAAAATCTCGCGGCGCGGTGACGTCATGCGGTAGCCCTCTATAGGGCCTGACTAGCCTTTGGTAACACACTAAACGAATTATCTTTTTCATTTTTGGCACTTTTTCTGTTTGTGTAGATGGGAAGACATACTGAGAATCCAAATCGCCAGCATTTGAAATAATAATTGTTTTGAATTATTTCTTGTCTTATTTAATGAAGGTTGTAATAGAATTAGCCTACATTTGGCTTAAGCTGGATGAGACAGAGACATAATTTTATAGCCATTTGTTAAACAGCTGACAAGGAACGTAATTAACCGTTCCGGGAACGAAATTTTTTTGTTCTAACCGGTTCGGGAACGTCTATTTAATGGTGGAACCCCAAACCGGAAACGTTAAAATTCCGTTTCTGTTCGGAACGAGCCAATAGGAAAAAAATTCTGGTTCAAAGCCCTGTCTAAAACTATTCAAAGGTAAGGTGGAATTGTGATTTTATTTTATTGATTTCAAAACAAAGTATTTAATGTGACTCAGCATAGATAAGTGACACAAGTCTGTGCTGCGCCGTTATTATATTTGCGTGCTGCTTTTGAAGTTTGAAATGAATATATATATATAATTTTTTTTTTTTTAAACAATTATCCACCTCAGACTTGGTGAATAAGAACCTTGACTTTGGTGAAAATGTTTTAATTATATATATATTTATGCATGTTATTAAATTCCATTATTCACAAGCAGGTGTTGTGCTGTTTTTCCTGAAAGCGAGTCATAACAAATGACCAAAGGTTCCTCTCAAATCTTCTACTTTCACGTTTCCAATACTTTTCTCAAACTTCTGGCTGTCTCTAAGGGCGTATTCACACCTACGTTGTTTGGTCCGGACCAAACGAACCAAATTTCCCTTGGTCCGGACCTTTTGGGTTGGTCTGAATACAAACCACCGAACTCTGGTCCGGACCAAACAAGCGGACCGAGACCGAGCTGCAAGGTCGGACTCGGTCTGGACCAAAGGAACCCTGGTGCGGATCTTTTGGAGGTGTGAAAGCAGACCGGACCTAATCCGACAGTTTTGCTTTTTTGTACCTCGGGAGCTTCCGTCGTTTGTCGAGCATTATGGGAAACAGAGTCTTGACACTCCACCGCAAAGTGCAAACACTGTTTCGGTTGTCAAGGGAACCTTACAACAGTCGTTCAGTCATTCAGACCAGTGGTAGGCTAGACTACAGAGTACAAAAAATGAGTAGGGGGCAAACGTGGGCCGAGGAAGAAGCGCGTACCCTTGTGGATATATGGGCAGATGTCCACATATCTGAGCTTTTGGAGAGAACACACAAAAATGCCGACGTGTTTGCTGTATTCAGTGAGAAAATGAAGGAGAAGGGGTTCACGCGCTCCCCAGAACAATGTCGGCTAAAAGTGAAGAAACTCCGTCAGACCTACATTAAAATCAGGGACATTCTTTCAAAAAGTGGCGGTACTAGCGACTTGCGTGAAGAGCCAGAACTGTCACAACATGATGTGCGCTCATCAGCGCTATCCTCCGTGACTACTTTTGAACTTAACGCTTTGTGCGCGTGTCGTCTCTGACCAATAGCTGAACGACCTCAGGGTGCGTGGCTTTGTTGACAGATTTTGGTCCGCTTACTAAAATGTACAGTGTGAAAGCGAACCGCACCAAAATGAAAAAATAAAAAAAACATTTGGTTCAGACCAAAGCAAGTGAACTATCGAACTATCCTGGTCTGAATACACCCTAAGAGCGCCGTCTCATGCGGCAATTCCGTTCTAATCTCTGTTCCCAGCTTTTCCACCACTGATTCAGTTTCTTCGTCACTGTGCCTAAGGTGCCAACAACAATTGAAACTATCTACACTACCGTTCAAAAGTTTGGGGTCACTTTGAAATGTCCTTATTTTTGAAAGAAAAGCACTGTTCTTTTCAATGAAGATGACTTTAAACTAATCAGAAATCCACTCTATACATTGCTAATGTGGTAAATGACTATTCTAGCTGCAAATGTCTGGTTTTTGGTGCAATATCTCCATAGGTGTATAGAGGCCCATTTCCAGCAACTCTCACTCCAGTGTTCTAATGGTACAATGTGTTTGCTCATTGCCTCAGAAGGCTAATGGATGATTAGAAAACCCTTGTACAATCATGTTAGCACAGCTGAAAACAGTTTAGCTCGTTAGAGAAGCTATAAAACTGACCTTCCTTTGAGCAGATTGAGTTTCTGGAGCATCACATTTGTGGGGTCGATTAAATGCTCAAAATGGCCAGAAAAATGTCTCGACTATATTTTCTATTCATTTTACAACTTATGGTGGTAAATAAAAGTGTGACTTTTCATGGAAAACACAAAATTGTCTGGGTGACCCCAAACTTTTGAACGGTACTGTATATATTTTTTATACTATTATCGTGAACTGGATGGCTGAATGGTCATGCGCAAAAATGATGTTGCAAAATTAATAACTACACATCTTATTATGCTCCCCTACTTTCTTGTAAATCCAATGTCTCTGTTGTTTACAGTTAAATATCAGTTACACTTTCACCTTAAAGTGCATATCCTGGACCACTTTCGTTTTTTTTTTTTTTTAAATATGAAAGAATGTCCCTTTACACACTCATCCAGAAGGGTAATTTTGCACAAGGCCATCTGTCTACAGCAGAAAAAACTAAAATAACAAAACGCGTCTGGAAAAATCCCAAGGGAGTCTGGAGCCAGATTCGTGACGTTACCTGCGGAAGCGCCAGCAGGCTGCGCGAGCTTTGCACGGTTTCAGTGCACAGCCTGTGTAGACCAAGCGCTCCCATTTCTTTCTCATTGTCCGCTCTTTTGGAAAACGATGAGTACTGATCCCATCAAGATTGGTGTTGCTACACCCTCCTACGATACGTCTGTTAACCATTTTAATAATTACGTGATAATGTTGAAGAAATTTGCAGAAAAACACCAGGTCGTTTTTTTCATAAACAAATTAGCGCTGACGTAGGATTCAGAAGGAGGCGTCCCGCACGCGACGTCACTAAAATCAATGTTTGCCGGGAAATCCAAATGCCAAGTTTTTTCAGAGGCGGACCAATTCGCCTCAAATGGCTTGATTTCAACTGAATATTTCTGGTATTGTGTAAGGTAAAAAAAATTGCACAAAATGTGACAGATAGTTGACCAAAGTTTAATATAAAATAGGAGGATTACATTGATCTTGCTCCTGAATTTACCCGTGATATGCACTTTAATGCCGTTAGCATGGAACTACTCTGTGTGTTTCTCTCTGTCTGCTGTGATTTTTCTTTTTAGCACCACGTCTGCGTTAGAAACTGATGCACTTGTTGTTTTGTCTGAAAATTTCAGCTCAATCAGATCCGGCATCAGAACAGGATTAACGTGCACGGCACCGACGTCCCAGACCCTCTCAGCACGTTCGAGGAGCTTCAGCAGGAATATGAGCTAGATTCTCGGATAATTCAGAACATCAGAGCAGCTGGATTTCAGACCCCCACGCCCATTCAGATGCAGGCCATCCCTCTGATGATGCATGTAAGTTGATATCTGTCTGTCTGTCTGTCTGTCTGTTGGTCAGATTACTCAGGACGCATTAACAGCAGAACAGTAAATCGACAGAGGATTTAAACTTATACAGTCCTTGTACTTCTGTTGTATTTGAGGCACAAATCTTACCATATATATGTTTGGATATAAAAGGTCAAGCACTTACAGCTCCTTAACGTACATACTGAGGGTCCTATAAGAATTTTGGAATGAAATTTGTGTCTCGTCTGCCCAGTTACAGAACCACATCCCTCCCCTCTAACCCTGTTCAAATGTATTCCGTCTCAAAGTCACATTCCTTAGCCATTAAACTCGTGTGATATTTTTTCCTCCCCATGATTTACCATTTATTCGTCGAGGAAAACACGAAAGTGATTTAAGGAGAGCAGGAGAGGGTGTAGCAATATTACCAGCTGTGCAGTCACTTGCTGGCAGTGTCGATCACAAAAAGTCTAGGATTTTTATAGAGTAAGCGATATTCCTTTTATAGTCCGACTCTCAGTATGTCCATTAGACTTGGGGCGATGAAATTTGATTGCGATTATGATTACTTCTAAAGTTTAGCTTACGATTACAGTAAATACTATGCCAAATTCAATTCTGTTATGGACAAGTGCTTTTGACCTGTTTGGGGACATGTTTGGGCACTTCTGAGCAATACTATTCAATGAATCAAATGATGAAAATAAAGAAAAAAAAACCCAAGAATGTTAGTTTTACTTGCAATATTTTATTATAATTTTTCATTATGTATGTTTTCACATGGGCGGCACGGTGGTGTAGTGGTTAGCGCTGTTACCTCACAGCAAGAAGGTCCTGGGTTCGAGCCCCGTGGCCGGCGAGGGCCTTTCTGTGCGGAGTTTGCATGTTCTCCCCGTGTCCGCGTGGGTTTCCTCCGGGTGCTCCGGTTTCCCCCACAGTCCAAAGACATGCAGGTTAGGTTAACTGGTGACTCTAAATTGAGCGTAGGTGTGAATGTGAGTGTGAATGGTTGTCTGTGTCTATGTGTCAGCCCTGTGATGACCTGGCGACTTGTCCAGGGTGTACCCCGCCTTTCGCCCGTAGTCAGCTGGGATAGGCTCCAGCTTGCCTGCGACCCTGTAGAAGGATAAAGCGGCTAGAGATAATGAGATGAGATGTTTTCACATATCCTGTCATCTCTATTATTGACGTAAAATGTAATGTAAAACTGGCCAGTGTACATTAAAATGCAAGAGACTATATCTGAAAGCATACATAATTTCTTTCTTCTATTTCTGATGAGCAGATCGGTTGATGTGCGTGAGCTGTAGTGCATACACAGAAAAAATGACCGAGCAGCTTTTTTTCAGGGTTAAAAGTATTTTGCGGAAAGTACTTTTAATTTTGCTCTATTTTGAGTTTAGAGAGTAAAATTTAGAGTTTGAGTGGGAGCAAAATTACAGAGTTGGTTGTGGCTCTGAACTGAGTAAAATAGTACAAGAGTTAATTTCAAGACACACTGAATAGAGTCAAATACCAGATAAATGAAGCTGTTGTAAAAGAAAAAAATAGTTTTAGAACTGTGTTGGAATGTGTAGAAAGAAAAAAAAAAAAAACGTGACCCATTGTGATTTGACCTGATGGGATTAAAGGCCAATTTATGCTGACAACGCAGTCCTCGCAGATGGCGTCTGCGTAGCCCCCCCCCCCCCCGCAGACGCTCTGCGCGCACCTCCCAAAAATTGTGACCACCGCAGAAGCCTCACAGACAGCGTCGCAGACAAGAGGGCTCTGATCGGTCCACTCTACATCCGCTGTACACGCACTTCTGCTTCCCTACTTTCCCGGTTTGTTTTGTTTTCACTACCGCCATTTTTAAAAACACGAGCGAAGATGGAGCAGCATGAAGAGCGGTTGATCGAGGGAGTGAGGAAGTACGTACATCTATACGACTCCAGTTCTAGTCATTATAAGTAACCGGAGGATAAGCACTCCATTAACCACACCCACCAACTACTCCTAGCGATTTCGCAACTTCACGCCCCCTTGCGTTGTGGCAGTGAATAACATCGCGCACGCCTATTACTCCCCGCTCAACAATAAATTACAACTGTCTGCGAAAAGCTACCGTATTTTTCGGACTATAAGTCGCACTTTTTTTCATGGTTCGGCTGGCAATGCGACTTATACTCCGGTGCGACGTATATATGTTTTTTTTTTTTTTTTCACCGCGGAATAACTGGAGCTGATGCTGAGTCTGACGACAGCCACGCAGAAGAGGAAACGGCGCTTCATCTGCCGCTGGAGGCAGAGTTGTTCAGAAGCGACACCGAGGATGAGGAATTCAATGGATTTGCTGATTTAGAGTGAAATCATCAGCTTGATAAACTTGATTGGCCTGTGTTTTATTATTAATGATAGGCCTATAGTTATTTAAATAAGTTATGTAATGATTTTAGGCAGTGCTTAATTTGTGAAGTGGGAGGTCCCGGAACGCAGGTGGTGGGTGGGTCCGGCGACTCAAAAAAAAAAAAAGGCGGGGGATGGTTTACTATAACTTTACGCACATGCGCTTATTGTGTGTGTAAAATAATAATAATAATAATAATAATATCAGACATTATGATCTTAGAAAACGCTTTAGTGACAAACAGTTACAGACAGTAATATGTCGTGATATTATATTATAAAATATTAATTTTTATTAGTCTATATATTACATTTATCTTCTAAAATAACAGACTGTACTCATCACAACCGGTTTATTTCACCATTGGAGATCAGATCACACAAGACATGAGTTAAATGACTCATTTTAAGGATTTAAGTAGGGGATTTAAAAGCGGTTGTTTTTTTTTTTTTTTTCACTAGACGGTTGTTTTTACTACCGTACCTGTCTTTGGAGATGATATACCTATAGCCTACTTGACCTCTGATTTGATGAAATAAAATTCGACAAAAATGAAGAATGACACTCCTCGATGACGACTACAGCTTTAATAACACAGATGAAAGAGCCATGGGGCGATAATAAGCCCTACCGGTAAAAATATTCTAAAAGCAAACTGATTAATGCATCAGTAATAGGCTACTAATATTAGTTATAATAATAATATAGGCTATTAGTAATAACGATAGTGATCGTATTAAAGATAGTAGTAGATATTTAAAATAATCAGACTAGGCTACTTACAGGGCAAAGGGCGCGTTATCACTGCTCAGCTGTTCGTTTATTAAATAAACAATGCAGTCGCGCAGTAACCACGCGCCGCTTATCAGATACAATCACAGATTCTATGGATAGAATAACCCTTCAAAAAGTGCGACTTATAGTCCGGTGCGACGTATATATGTTTTTTTCGTCTTCATAATGCATTTTTTGGCTGATGCGACTTAAACTCCGGAGCGACGTATAGTCCGGAAAATACGGTATCTGCGAAAGCCTTGTCGCAAGAGCATGCAGAGGCCCTAAGAGTTGGCAGTGTGAGGGGTTTTCACTCTTCTCATTGAATGGAATGGAAATTTTTACCCTTCTCATTGAATACCTCTCCCACTGCCAACCCTTTATCCCAAAACAACAGGACATACGTTTTTTTGATGGCCAGTTCACTGTCTAAATCAGTGGAGCAGATTTAAGTTTCTGTGCTTGATCCATTCCTAAGAACGAACAGAATCACTTCAATCGGCTGATTACTGCCGAATCACCTAGAACTCCACCATCCAGCTGAAGTTTCCAGCAAATAATTGTTAATTAGAAAGCCGAATTTTCATCATGATTATCTTTACCTTGATGATTATCTTCCTTTCTTTACCTTGGAGGCTATACCAACACTGCCCATGACGTGAAGACAAGGTTAGGGAAAGCGTGGGGAGCAATACACTCCCTCTCGAAGGTATGGTCCTCCCCCATAAAGCGGTCTACAAAGATGAGTGTTTAAAGCATCTGTTGAATCCATCCTTCTGTATGGTTCGGAGTCATAGTCATTAACAAATTCGCTTTCGAGAAAGATTGATGGTACTTACACCTTGATGCTGCGGAAGGTCCAGAATATATCTTGGAGGAAACATCCTACTAACAAGTCACTCTACGGATCCTACCCGCGTATCTCTACCATCATTCGACAGCGTCGACTAACCCTCGCTGGTCACGTGATGAGACATAAAGAGGCGGCAGGAAGAGTATTGCTATGGACTCCAGACGCCAGCAGAAGGCGTGGCAGACCCTGCACAACGCTTAGGGACATTCTGCAGGAAGACACCGGCCTCGAAGTTGGGGAACTCCGGACTGCAATGCAGGACCGAGAGTGCTGGAAGACGAAATTCATGCGTGGCACCGACTCTGTCGGATGAGTAGTAGTAGTAGAAAGCCGAGCAGTTTTAGTTAATACACCTGTAGGATTAACGTGCCATTTTTGTCCACTTTCCAGAGACGAGAAATCCTGGCGTGTGCCCCCACAGGCTCGGGTAAAACCATCGCCTTCTGCCTGCCTGTGCTGGCGCATCTCCGTCAGCCGCTCAACAAGGGTTTCAGAGCGCTCATCGTAGCGCCCACGAGAGAGCTGGCCAGCCAGGTGAGATCTGAACTGACACACCAGTGTGAACTACTCTACTGTTTGATTGAACGGCAGCTTGTCTTAAGAGGGACTGTAAACTGTTCCTCGTGCTGTTGCTCGTAGACGCACAGAGAGCTGCTGAAGCTGTCTGAAGGAGTGGGCTTCAGGGTTCACATGATTAACAAAGGAGTGGCTGCAGCCAAAAAATACGGTCCCAAGTCAGCCAAGAAGTTTGGTAAGAGTTTCTGCATCGAAATAAAAAATGTACTGAGGCCAAGAAAAAATAATTGATTGTTTCCGGTTACCCGACCGACCGTTTAAAAAATGCCCCGACCCTAGACTTTTTTGTTAGATGTTTAAAAAAAAAAAAAAGTATTTTCGCCGACCAACAATAAATTTTGAAGAAAAAAAAAATCTGCATTACGATTTGCATAATATTGTCGATCTGACAAGTGACTAATTCTAAAACGCATACATCGGACAAGAAACACTCATTGATTTCTCACGGCCTCAATCTGACGTCATGACCTCTTTCCGGGAAACTCCGGCTTGTGTTGTACACAACGCTAGGCATCATGGCGGCCAACGAAGTGTTCTCGATTACCGTGATCGGTTGCAACCACACGGAAGATTGTAAGACAATAAGTTCATTTTATAAGTTTTCAACTGTAAAAGAACTCTACGAACATTATCATCCTCCGCTGGACGAGTCATGCAAACAGTATACACACAGCGCCCAGGCTAATGGCGGTATTGATATCACGATGGAAGTCACGTTGGAAAGCCTGCTCAGCAATTTTGGCTTGCGGGCACTGACATTTGAATGTAAATGGAAGCCGGAGTTTCAAAAAATGTTAGCTATCAAAACAAAAATACTAAAAGTACGCGAGGACGCAAAAGTAGAGGCAACAAAGGTGACAAATAATGCCACACCTAAAATTTATTTAAAAAAAAAAAAAAAACCTACCTACCCGGTATTTTGTGTGATTAAAAAAAAATAAAATAAAAAGACCTACCTACCTACCCTATTTTTTTTTTCAAGATGTAATAGGAAACAAACAATTATTTTTTCTTGGCCTGATGTCTACCGCTGATCTCTAAAATCTTTTGGATTTTTGAGTTCCATTCCTTCATCAGTTGGAGTAATTTTGTTTGTTTACGATTTGAAATTTCTTTCTCAGATATATTAGTCACGACGCCAAATAGGCTCATCTACCTGCTCAAGCAGGACCCTCCAGCTGTTGATCTCAGCAGGTCAGTTTACTTCCGGACTTTGACAATCCAAAGAGAACAAAATGGACATGAAGACAGCTTCAGCTGCCGGAAAACAAAACAATGACCTATTATAATAATAATAATAATAATAATGATGATGCTGTGTGTGTCGTTGTGTTGTAAATTGTGTCCTCGTGTGTGCAGTGTGGAGTGGCTGGTAGTGGACGAGTCCGATAAGCTGTTCGAGGATGGGAAGACTGGCTTCAGGGAGCAGCTGGCCACCATCTTCCTGGCCTGCACGTCTCCCAGAGTTTGCCGCGCTCTGTTCAGCGCAACGTTCACCACGGAGGTCGAGCAGTGGTGCAAACTCAATCTGGACAACCTTGTCTCTGTTAACATCGGACCCAGGTATGAATGAAAGACGTGTGCGTCTCGTTTATTAGACTGGGTTTGTTCTTTTATCTTTTTAATATTTTAAACTTTTCAAGGGTTAAGCAGCATTATTGTGTTTTTATGCCGAAATATTTCCGTTCATGTATTTGTTTTTGTGCATGTTGCTGAACTTTTGCTGACCATATTTATTTATTTATTTATTTATTTAAAATTTACTGAGGTGACCTCTATTTGTAAAT
The DNA here is from genome assembly GCF_027579695.1 of Neoarius graeffei. NCBI lineage: Eukaryota > Metazoa > Chordata > Actinopteri > Siluriformes > Ariidae > Neoarius > Neoarius graeffei. The sequence continues at coordinate 76,153,810 of NC_083580.1, forward strand.
CATTTGCATAAGAAATCCAGTTTGTTTGGTCAAACGTTTGTATCCTGTGAGAGCTCGTGAGTTTGTGCAAATTTACGAGACTTGTTGATGTGAAGCTTGAGAGATATATCAGCAGGGGGGCGCTGCTCTGTGGCGACTGTAGTGAGTGAGGCGTGTTGACATGACCTGTGTGTTTTTGTTGTTTTTATATTCTATGTTTTACGTATACCGCGTGTTTTAACCCGTCTAAACATCAACAACAGTCCCTGTCTAACGATGGCTTTACCTGTATGGATTATTATGGTTGCTCTGTTGGTCTTAAGTGTACTTTTTACCTGTGGACTAAACTTCGGAGACGCTGCTGCAGGGCTCGAAATTAACTTTTTTTTCTTTGTGTCCCCCAGTGGTCCCGAATTCTGTGTTGTATTGTCCCGAATGGAAGCAATAGTGTCCCCATTTTTTTCCTCTCTGAAATAACCAGTGGTTAATATTATCATATGAAGTTACTATTATATTTGTAACTATGCGATTTTGAACCCTTTATATCATTTTTACAATAAGTCACAAGACACAAGCGACACATGTCCTATACATCATCTACTTCAAAATTACAGTTATTGCATTTTCAGTTTATTAAACTTTGGCGATCTCATTGTATGAATAGATACCCGTTTATTTAAAGGGGCCAACTAGCTCATTCAGAAAATGTTTCAACTCCCTACATCTGCAGTACACTTTAGTTGAAAATAAGACCCTTTTATGTTCATTTCATCTACTTATACCTTGAATATCTGTTGGCACTTAAGGCCAACTTATAATTTTCACCATTACCGTTATCCATTTTTATGAACTTTCCGTTATGCATTACCGTTATCCATTTTTATGAACTTACCGTTATCCATTTTTATGAACTTACCGTTATCCATTTTTATGAACTTTCCGTTATTCATTACCGTTATCCATTTTTATGAACTTTCCGTTATGCATTACCGTTATCCATTTTTATGAACTTTCCGTTATGCATTACCGTTATCCATTTTTATGAACTTTCCGTTATGCATTACCGTTATCCATTTTTATGAACTTTCCGTTATCCATTTTTATGAACTTTCCGTTATGCATTACCGTTATCCATTTTTATGAACTTTCCGTTATGCATTACCGTTATCCATTTTTATGAACTTTCCGTTATCCATTTTATGAACTTTCGCTGCCGAAACGTGGGTGCAAATGTTAGCAACATCAGCATAGTGGCAGGTCCGAGCCTAGTTGTGCTGCTGACTGACTAAACTTTCTGAACTAGAAAGACACCAAGAAAACTCACTTATTCTGTTGAACGGTATCTTCCGTCAATATCATCCACATCATTCCTGTTGTATTTTATAATGTGTCTAACAGTGTTCATTAAGTTCATTCAGTTGCTAGCGTTGCCTGCAGACCAGGCGATGACACTTTGGATCCTGAAGGTCCCGGAGACGTTATGTCTGGGCTTTCAGTTTCTTCCCCGCGGTCGGTCCGCTTCAACCACTTCAGCATTTTTGTTCTGGCAAGAGTCGGCGCAGCGTGTGCGGTAGCAATTCCATTCCAAGTCCATATAATGCGGACTCCGGCCGAAGATTCTAGAACAGAATGCGCTGCTCTGTAGCCTACGGATGCAGGTGCATCGAAAGTGTAGCTACTATGTATTTTTCGTTGTTAACGTTTTAAAATTAAAATTGACAAATTAGGTGAATGTCTACGTATGTGTTACGGCTTTGTAAATAATATTAATGTAGAACTTTTTTTCTAGATCTATTTTTTTCCATTGTCCCGGGATTGTCCCAGATATGATAATTTTGTGTCCCGATGACATTTTTTATGGTCCCCGGGACGTCGGGACACCGTTAGTTTCGAGCGCTGCGCTGCTGGTGGCGTCATCCAGCGTATCCAGTACACGAGAGACTTTCTTTTACAGTGCAATCCTGAACGTTCTAACTTAAAATTCTTGCTGGATTACGATAAACAAAAGTACCCCAGCCGCACAAAATGCAAGCGTAAGCGCGGAAAGAAAGGGGGAATTAGACAGACTGAAGAAAATTAAATCACGCCTCCTGTTAGGGCTGTGCGATATATCGAATATACTCGATATATCGTGAAAATTCTGTGTGCGATACATAAAATTATTATATCGTAATTATCGAGTATTTTATGGTCATCTTCCGACTTGTGTTTGTTTAAAACCTTTTCCGGTGGTTTTCTCCCTGTCCCTCAGGCAGTAACGTGAGAGGCTGCCTAAGGGTAAAGAAAACAATAACGTCACGCACTCGCCAACCAATCCCGGGCGACATCTCAGTGCTGAAAGGAACTTCCGGGAAGATTTTCTAGTTTTGGTTGTGTTGCCAGATTGGACGGTTTTAAGTGCATTTTGGCGGGTTTTGAACATATTTTGAGCTGGAGAACGTTAGCAGTATCTGGCAACACTGCCGGCGGGAAGATTTCCTGGTTCCGGTTTACAGCACTGACTCAGTTCGTGCAATCGCTGGTGTTGCATAGGCTACCGTGTAAGCTCTGGCAATTTCAGCGACAAATTACTTCCTAAAAGAACTAGTAAGGGGTCAGTCAACTGGCATTTTTTGGATATCGCGAGGAGGATGTGGAACAGCAAATGCCAGTTTGTAAAGTGTGCCAAAAAAAAAAAACCTGTCGTCATCCCGAAAGGCAGCAGCACTACAAATATGTTCCATCACCTGAAACTCACCCGGTACAGTATGAAGAGTCTCTTAAACTCCGAACTACTTGCCCACAAGCTAAAACCCCCCACACAAGCTAAACAAACGACCATAGCGGCCTCGTTCTCCAAAGCCCCCCATATGAGAAAACGAGTCAGAGATGGAGAGCTATAACGGATGCAGTCACTAACGTCATTGCCAAAGACATGATCCCAGTTAGTATAGTGGAAAAACCAGGCTTCCAAAAATTACTAAACACACTCGATCCCAAACATGAGTTGCCTGGTCGCAGACATTTTACAGAGAAGGCAATACTGGAATTCTACACATCTGAGAGGCAGAGCCAGAAAACATTCAGTTCAAAAGTGTGCAAAGAGAAAAATGATGTTTTGCAGATCTCTCTCTTCTCTCCCTCAATCTCTCTCTCTATTGTGAATGTTCCAGTGGTTCTCAGTAGTCAGGTTAATAGCTTGGAGATCTATTTTTTTTAAATAATTTAATGAATGAGCACTTTTCTTATTTAGGCTAAATGTCTTTCTCAGTGTTGAGCTGCACTTTATTGGTCTGAGCTCTGAGCAGCTCTGTATTGTTTTGCCCCTTTGTTGCAATTTTCAAGATTGTTTTTGCAGTTTGTGCCACATCTTTGTTGAATAAAAAGTCTTATTTCAATTCAATTGTGATTAATCACTAACATGAAAATTTAAAATGTGTTGTTGAAAACCACCTGTAAAGTTAACCAAGAATGTTATTTAATCTGCAGGGATTGTAGTGAAAACAGTAAAGAGTAAAAGTTGGATTTCATGGGGTCCTTTAGAGATTTAAATATATTGAGATATCGTGAAATGGAGAAAATGTATCGGGATATTCATTTTTTCCCATATCGCACAGCCCTACCTCCCGTTGCCTACCTGCCTGTTAATCAATGCCCAGTCGCTGAGAGGGAAGGCAGATGAACTTGCAGCCAATGCAAGGTACATGCATGAGTACCGGGGTGCTTGCATAATGGCGATCACAGAGACCTGGTTGGATAATAACATCTCATCCAGCGAAGTGGAGCCGACGGGTTACACGCTCTATGGATCCTTTTCACGTGACGTCACGACAAACGCGGCCGCCATTTTGGACATGTACTACCAGTAGTTTACCACAGCCAACATTGAGGAACGGCAGCAAAGAAAGTGTTTATTTTCAGCAAGACTTCCATCATGCAACTATATTGTTGTGCACCTGGATGTAGTAACCATCAACAAACAAGGCAAGGGTTATCGTTTTATCGGATCCCGGTAGATGCTGACCGACGGAGAAGATGGATAGCGGCATACCAACGCTTGTGTAGTGACCACTTTGTTGGAGGTAAAACGAATAAAATTAGCCAGAAAAGGCATTACATTGCTGTTGACATTCCATTCTAGTTTACTGTAATTATGATCTGGCAGCTATTTACACCGGATCCAGTGTAAATAGCTGCCGGAGCCAACGTCCGAGGTTCCGGAGCCAGCGCGCTTGCTCGCGGCCCGGCCGGCACGCTCGCTCTGGAACCTCGGACGTTGGCTCCGGCAGCTATTTACACTGGATCCGGTGTAAATAGCTGCCAGATCATAATTACAGTAAACTAGTAAATACAGTTTTCTGCATCTCGCTCCTTTTTCTTTTATGTTTGTCGCCTTCCTCGCATTCAAACCGATTTGAGCCGAAGTCCACTATATGTCCAAAATGGTGGTCGCGTTTACGAAGGTCACGTGACTGAAAAGGGTCTATAGAGCTGACCGCAACCCAGGCATCACAGGGAAGTCTTGCAGCGGCGGAGTGGGCCTCCTCATTTGGGATGACTGGTGCTGGAGAGGAGCAGTGGTGGAGCGGGAGAGCCTCTGCACCCCCGACATTGAATTGCTCTGCGTGTCACTCCGTCCCTTCTACCTCTCACGCAAATTCCCACAGCTGTTTTTTACAGTAATATACATTCACCCTCAAGCAAATGCTGATAAAACGTCAGAAATAATTTTTAATCTTTCTCAGAAATTAGATACTCTTTCTCCTGATGCTCCTAAATTTTTCCTTGGTGATTTTAATAATTGCTCACTGAAGAAGAAACTATGCACGTATTATCAATATGTAACCTGCCCTACTAGGAAAAGTAAGACCCTGGATTTGTGTTATGGCAGTATAAAGGGTGCCTATTCTGCTTTGGCCCTGCCTCCATTAGGGGCTTCAGACCACAATGTGGTATATCTCCGGCCTGTGTACCAACGGCTTCTAGAGAGAGAAAAGCCACAGATAAGGACAGTCAAGATCTGGAATGAGGACAGCATCATGGCACTCCAAGGATGTTTTGACTGTACGTCCTGGGATGTTTTTAAATGTCCAGACTTTAATGATCAGGTGGACACTATATCGGATTATATTACATTCTGTGAGAATTTAGTTGTGCCTACTAAGTCCTGTAAGATATATCCCAACAATAAACCCTGGGTATCAAAAAAACTGAAATCCCTTTTAAATATTAAGAAACGGATCACACATCATTTTCAGCTCTCTGTGAGCTTCACTAAATGTAAATCAGCTGTCCCGTGAAGGCAGTTTTTTTTTTTTTTTTTTTTAATCAGCATGCAAGAAAATACACTACCATTCAAAAGTTTGGGGTCACTTTGAAATGTCCTTATTTTTGAAAGAAAAGCACTGTTCTTTTCAATGAAGATCACTTTAAACTAATCAGAAATCCACTCTATACATTGCTAATGTGGTAAATGACTCTTCTAGCTGCAAATGTCTGGTTTTTGGTGCAATATCTCCATAGGTGTATAGAGGCCCATTTCCAGCAACTCTCACTCCAGTGTTCTAATGGTACAATGTGTTTGCTCATTGCCTCAGAAGGCTAATGGATGATTAGAAAACCCTTGTACAATCATGTTAGCACAGCTGAAAACAGTTGAGCTCTTTAGAGAAGCTATAAAACTGACCTTCCTTTGAGCAGATTGAGTTTCTGGAGCATCACATTTGTGGGGTCGATTAAATGCTCAAAATGGCCAGAAAAATGTCTTGACTATATTTTCTATTCATTTTACAACTTATGGTGGGAAATAAAAGTGTGACGTTTCATGGAAAACACAAAATTGTCTGGGTGACCCCAAACTTTTGAACGGTAGTGTAAATACGAGAAAATCAGTGTCACCACCAAAGCTTGTGTAAATCTTTGTGACGGGAATGTTTAGTTCAAAAATATTTCCATGTTTATAAGGCCTGGTCTTATGGTTGTTGTGTTTTCGTCCGTAGGAACTCTGCAGCAGAGACGGTAGAGCAGGAGCTTCTGTTTGTAGGTGCAGAAAACGGCAAGCTGCTCGCTATGAGGGACCTGATAAAGAAGGTTGGTGAGAGTTTAGACATTAGATGAGTAACTATAGCTGGACCAGAAAGCAGAGACTGGTGAATGGGAGCATGAGGAGGACGTGTCCTTGAGTGTTTGACTGTATCAGAGTATACAGAAAGATGGAGAACTTGATGATGGGATTTGAGGAATTCAGGATTTTACCTCCTGGAAAAGCTTTATAGCATTAGATTAGGCAGGGTTCTCGCCAGCGCTTTATATGGTTGCGGCCCGCTACGCTAAAATTTCAGACCGCAACGGTAATTTCCCCCCGCTACGCTAAATTTTTAATATAGCGTAACGGTTGTTTTCAGTTGTTCATCACCATCGCCAAAAGTTTTTTTTTTTTCCTGCGCACTTGAGCAGTTTTCAAGGTGTCAAAATCAGCCTACGTTTGTTAGGAAACCCATGCCTGGAAATCAGTTCCGAGAGAGAGAGAGAGAGAGAGAGATCCTGGCGATAACTTTCTCTTGAACTGGACTTCGGTGAATGACAATGGATGACGGACCCCCTCGCAAAAAAAGAGACATTCGCTCTTTCTTCACAGTTAGAAATGTAAGTGCACCACTTCTACAGGTTTTCCATCACGCTTGAAAACTTAACCCAAAGCCCTTTGATGAATGAAAACGTCTACTTTGTAAGCAGGTTTAGCAATATGACATGGCGCACGTATCGGATGATTAGCGCTAATTTACTGGATCCCACTGTGGCTAACATTAACACACTGGTAATCTGCCTGCATGCCATCCATCGTTATATTTCTATAAGGAGACAGGCACAAGAGAGGTTGGAGGAGATGAAGGAAAGGACATAGGAGGCAGAGGAAAGGAGGTAGCAGATAAACGGGCAGAGGATGGAGGGAATGGCTAGGAGGAGATTAAATGTCATTTAATAGTTTTAGATTATATATTAATTATTTATTAAGGGGGCTGGGTGTATGTTATGCCTGAATGAAAATGCAATTTGTTTTTTTTTTATTTTTATGTGCTCAGGCATTTCTTAATTTCTTAATACAATAAAACATTCATTATCTCTTTGGTTGTGTCTGAGTTTACATATCTTTTGACAACACCCTTTGTAGTTCAGTGAAATACAACAGTAGGTAACACATTGCCAAGATCCAAAGATGTAACAATTTTCCATCAAGGATATGCAACATAAAAAATGCAATTTATCCCCTCCAGGAACGTCAAATATGGCCAATTTTGGGCATGATTTTTCAAAATCTCCGCACCATCCCCCCGCTCGGTCGCTACGCTCCCTCGCCATAACCCATTACGCTAAAAAAAAATCCTGGTGAGAACCCTGTTAGGAGTAACGTTATCCTGAACATATGTTGAAAACACCTGTGTATTTAAGTTATTTCATGAAATCGAGTCGTACACGAGCTGATAGCTGGCGAGGTGCATAGCACCGAGTTGGCTAGAACCCATGTACGACGACATTGAGTGGAATAACTGTTTTATTCTATCCACATTCACTGGCTTTTGAGGAACAGAGTATTTATTTATTTATTTATTTATTTTCAAATTCGATAAATAAAAATTATATACAAAATCATTTCCGCTTAGGCGGACTTCTTAAAAACCTATCGATGGCTGCACGAATTGACTTTAGTGTTTTTTTTTTTTTTGGTAGAAAGTGCCTTCTTGCTGTCATGCCGAGGTATAGAACAGCTTTAGACATTTATTTAATTCTTCCTTGGACATTTCAGTCCTTTAATTTTCAATCTTCTTTGAACTTTGGAAGCAGTCTAAAAAAATTCAACAAGTTTTAATGCTTAAAGATGAAGAATGTAAACAAATGGGTGAAATGACAGTCGCAATTTGTGAAAAATGCTGCTATAATAATTCTTGAAAAAAAAGATATGTTCTTCCCATCACATACTTTCATTCCATATTTTGTGGGGTTTTTATTTCATCCTCGGTTGGTTCAGCAACACGCTCTGCCACGCTCTTGTTTTTCTCTGCTTGCGGTATATGAAATGATACAGAGCCTAATCTAGGGCGCATAATACGCGTTTTTTATCTGTCTGTCGCACATCCACTTTTTGGGCGCAAGAGTGATATCACGTATCTATTCATTCTGTCGCGCATTTATAAGTAGAGCGTGTAGTCGCGTTTTACTGAATCTTGTGCGTATCAAGTTGTCAGCACCCACTAGCAAGCACTGCGGTAAATATAGCGTTGTTTACACACCAGTCGGAAAATATCGGAAAGGACCGAAGTATTCCGAATGGTTTATTTAGCGGGTAAAACAGTTTTGTGAACTATTATATCATTGGTCACTGAACCGGAAGACACTGTATCTCAACCAATCGTGTGAAGTGTTTTAAAAATACCCAAAAGCACATGGCATATCGTTCTGTCTCATCCAAACATAACATTCAGACCCCCCCAGGATTTTGCGATTTGCAACATCAACGCAAATTCAACCAATCCCCGCGAATTCAGGACGGTGTTGCAATTCTATCCAATCACCGCAACTTTCCCGCAAATTTGACCAATCGTTGGCGTCGTCTTGCGGTGACGTCGACAAACCACCTTCCGCCTTACTTCCGTGTATACGTTCAAGAGAAGCAGCATGTGCGCAGTGTTGCCAGATTGGGCGGTTTTAAGTGCATATTGGCGGGTTTTGAACATATTTTGGACTGGAAAACGTCAGCAGTATCTGGCAACACTGCATGTGCGAGTCAGTGTTTATGTAGGCTTAAATTCTGTTACTGAAAGTGTGTTATGTTTACAGTGAAGCACTGTGTGCACTTTATTTATTTATTTTTTTACTTAATACAAGAAATTAATGGATGCCAACATTTTTGCCAAAATGGTATTTTATTTTCCATTGTTTAGGCAGCTTCAGCATCATACTGTGAGATTCTGTTTAGTTTTTTTTTCTTCTATGAAGCCTGAGCCGTTTATTTTATTAGTTTATAATTATTGTTTAATTTGGTCTTCAGGAGAGACTGCCTGCACACAGTACTAGTATTAATATTTTTTTTTTCTTACATGAAAGCTGAGGCATTTATATTATATTTTAAGGTAACTTCATGTTGTGCTGTGAGGTTCTCTGCACTTTAACTTTTGAACCAACAGGTGCATTTGGATAAGTAAAGCCTATTTTTCTGCATTTTTGTAGTCCTGGTAATCTTACACATTCTACATGATTGCTAGTTTTTGTTTTTTTTTGAGTAATTTGTTTAATTTTTCTTGTTGAAAGTTCAAATTAGTATTATGTTAATGATGTTCTAAAAGTAAAGATTAATAAAACTGTTCTGTTTATAGATGTATTCTTGAAAATATCTACCAATGTCTGTCTTATTTTTCTGTCCCCACTAACTGGAACAAATGAGGGATATTTTTACCCATGTTAATATTTTCTGTCCCCTGTTTCTACAACTAGTGAGGGATCTGTCCCCTATTTTCAAATTCCTAGATTAGGCTCTGTGATAGTAGTAGAGCAGCCAATTGGAGCGCGCGATTGCTCATATCTAGTGAATGTGGATCGAATAAATAGGATTAGCAGGTCTGATTTGTTGGTGACCTATAAAGTCTCATGTATCTTCTCGACTCTTCTATACAGGGCTTTATGCCTCCCATGCTGGTGTTTGTGCAGTCTATAGAGCGAGCCCGAGAGCTCTTCCATGAGCTGGTGTATGAGGGGATCAATGTGGATGTGATTCATGCTGAGCGTACGCAGCAACAGGTTAGTAAAGGAAGAAAAGTGTGTGTGTTTGAGGATACATACATGAACACACATACTGACCCCCCTTCTAAAGACTTTGTTAAAATCTAGACTCGTAGGATGGATGGAACTGTGATGGACGTAGGGCTGGGCGATATGAGAAAAAAATTATATCACGATATATTTTTTCAAAATTTTCGATAACGATATATATCACGATATAAATCAAATCACCATTTTTGTATTTTCTTTAATTTTCTGCTCAAAATATGAACATTACAAATTAGTACATGTAGTTCCTTCCTAATTAACAAAAATAGCTTAACAAGCCTTCAAGTTTCACAGAACCAAAACAAACTGGATGCACATTCTTTTGTTCTTTTTGTTCAAATGAATAAACTGAAACTGAAAAATAAAAACTATATACCATTGTTAATCATTTGTGCAAATTCTAGCAGCTTTCAAATAAACATAAAATACACATTGACGTGTAAACCTTATGCTGCAAGGAGAAAAAAAAGTGCAATCCTGTACGTCAGTGTGTTTAAGGTTTTGTGTAACACTTCGTTGTATGTCCGATTTTAAATATCCAAAATACCTCCACACAACCGAAGATCTCTGGCCCTTCTTTTCAACGATGTCCTCCAGGGCAGTGCTCTGACTTTCCTGTTCAGAACTCCGGTCAGTCGGCTTCTCGCTCATTTTTATAATCGCTTTGTTGGAGAAATGCCGCGCTCCTGCAAACTTCACCGCAGCCATGCTGTGCGTTGCTGCTACATGTGTGTGTGTGTTTGTGTGTGCACGCAACCTAACTTGACGTGGCTCTCTTCCAACTGATTGGTTACGTGCGGTACTGTTTAGTTATGATTGGCTATTCGCGTGTCTGTGAAAACTTCGGATGAAGTAATTTTATTGAAGGCGTAGGCTTATCGTAGGCATATCGTACGTGTCTAATTTCTAATCGTAGAGATTTTATATCGTGAATAACATCGTAATCGTAAAATCGCCCAGCCCTAGATGGACGCTTTATTGGTCATGAAGTTCCAGCATGCTAAGAGTGAAAATACGGTGGTGGTCCGTCAGAGGCTGATATACTGCAAAGACGGGAAAAAAAAAAACATGCAGATGCGGTAGACAGGCAAAAGGCACCAGTTTTGGAGAAACGCAGGCTGCAAATTGATAAAACTCCAGCAAAACCAGAAGTGCTGCAATAAGCTGAAAACACAATAGCTCGTCGTTATTATTTAATCACATAAAGGCAACTTGCATGAACACACGATGATCAAAGAATTTAACTTAAAACTTAAGTAAGCTTATTCAGCTTGTGAGTAGATTAGGGATAAAATTAGCTCATGTTTTAATTCATTCAAATTCTGTAAAACTGCTTTGCGACAATGTTTATTATTAAAAGCGCTGTACAAATTGACTTGAGTTCTGCTTTTCTCTGAAAGGTCCTCTCAGGTGTTTCTGTCACACATCCCTTGGAATCATTTCTGTTCCTTGTTGTAAATGATTTCTGTTCTGTTTCTGGCTTATTGCAGCATTTCTGATTTTTGCATATACTAGTGCATCTCAAAAAAATTAGAATACCATGAAAAAGTTCCTTTTTTTCATAATTTAATTCAAAAAGGTAAACGTTCATATATTCTATATTCATTACATGTAAAGTGAAATATTTAAAGCCTTTTTTGTTTTAATTTTGATGATTATAGCTCATGAAAATCAGAAATCCAGTATCTCAAATTATTAGAATATTCCCTAAGATCAATCAAAAAAAGGATTTTCAATACAGAAATGTCCAACTTCTGAAAAGTATATTCATTTATACACTCAATACTTGGTTGGGGCTCCTTTACCATGAATTACTGTATCAATGCGGTGTGGCATGGAGGTGATCAGTCTGTGGCACTGCTGAGGTGTTACTGAAGCCCAGGTTGCTTTGATAGTGGCCTTCAGCGTATCTGTATTTTTGGGTCGGGTGTTTCTCATCTTCCTCTTGACAATACCCCATAGATTCTCTATGGGGTTCAGGTCAGGCAAGTTGGCTGGCCAATCAAACACAGTAATATCATGGTTAGCAAACCATTTGGTCATAGTTTTGGCACTCTGGGTAAGTGCTAAGTCCTGCTGGAAAAGGAAATCAGCATCTCCAAAAAGCTCGTCAGCAGATGGAAGCATGAAGTGCTCTAAAATCTCCTGGTAGATGGCTGTGTTGACTTTGGACTTGATAAAATACAGCGGACCAACACCAGCAGATGACATGGCACCCCAAATCATCACAGACTGTGGAAACTTCACACTGGGCTTCAAACACCTTGGATCCTGTGCCTCTCCACTCTTCCTCCAGACTCTAGAACCGTGATTTCCAAATTAAATGCAAAATGTACTTTCATCTGAAAAGAGGACTTTGGACCACTGAGCAACAGTCCATTTCTTTCTCTCCTTAGCCCAGATAAGACACTTCTGACATTGTCTCTGGCTCAGGAGTAGCTTGATATTAGGAATGCGAAAGTTGTATCCCCTTTCTTGAAGATGTCTGTTCGTGATGGGTCTCGATACATGGACACCAGCCTCAGTCCACTCCTTGTGAAGCTCTCCCAAGTTCTTGAATCAACTTTTCTTGACAATCCTCTCAAGACTGTGGCCAGCCCTGTTGCTTGTGCACCTTTTCCAGCCGCCCTTTTCAGCAATGACCTTTTGTGGCTTACCCTCCTTGTGGAGGGCATCAGTGATCATCTTCTGGACAACAGTCAAGGCAGCAGTCTTCCCCATGATTGTGGTTGTGTGTACTGAACTAGACCGAGAAATACACTGTGTTCATACTGTTTTACTCAAACTCGAAATGAAATATTTGAATATTTTGAGATTTTTTTTTTTTTGTAGTGTATGCCATACTGATTAAAATTAAAATAGAAATGCTTGAAACATTTTAGTTTGTGAAATAAGTCTATAATATATAACATTTTCACTTTCTTAAATAACTGATGGAAAATATTGAACTTTTTCACAATATTCTAATTTTTTGAGATGCACTAGTATATTTTTCCCCCCTCCAGTTTGCGGTGTGTTTCCTCTATGCAGCCTTTTTGTTCTGAAATTGAATTTGTGAACATGGTTTTGCAGTGTGTGCAAGATTTCCCTGTGCGTGTGTTAGCAGAGCAGTGTGAGGCATGCAGTTCCTGCATGCTTTCTGTATTTAAAGAACTCTAGAAGACAGAACAAAGCATCTTGGCACAGAATTTGGACTGGAGGAGCTTTAAAACAAGAACAAGAAAATGTTTTGCGTCTAAGTGGAAGCTTGTGAATCCTTATAAAGCAACAGTGTATTGATTAACTTGTGATTTCCTCCCTGTGTCTGAGAGAGTTCTGCATACCCCTATAGAGTACATGTATACGTAATTGTAGAAGGAAAAGAGCTACTGTTTATGTTGTTTCTGCTTCTTTGTGGTTAGAGAGATAATGTGGTGAGCAGCTTCCGTGCTGGGAAGATCTGGGTGCTCATCTGCACTGCGCTCATGGCTCGAGGGATTGACTTCAAAGGCGTCAGTCTGGTGATAAACTACGACTTTCCTACCAGTGCTGTGGAGTATATTCATCGCATAGGTTAGTCAGAAATTCGAGCTATACACTCTCTTTTTTTTTTTTTTAAATTTTTTTTTAATTAAATTTTTTTTGATTATATACATACCTGCAAACTAGTCACCTTTCGGCGAAATTCGCCGTTTTGATCCCAAAATAGGTCACTTGTGTGAATTGTGTAGATCCGAAGAGTTTTTTTTTGGGGGGGGTGCACGAGGCTACGTTGCCGAACATTTGGTTTCAATGTACTACTACTTCAAAGTACTACTACTACTTTTCTCCTCACACCCACATTCAGACCATTTCCGCCTTCTTCATACTTCAAACGTCTCTCTGATTGGATGACATTCCAACGAGCCAATAGTCTTACAGAACGCTGGACAGTATCCGCGAATTGTAACCGAATAGAGGCGGGGTTTTCTTGAATACGGGTGTGTATAGGAGGATGGCAGAGATCATCCAAACGCAATGCAGAACGGGACACTGAGTCTTGAAAACAGCTCACGGAATCATATTTTCTGATTTTTTCCGGAACTCTATATTACATCTGGAGACGGAAAAACATTTTTAGTATGCGGAGAAAGCTGTGTTACGATGAGTGCGATTTAAAGAGGCTTTAGGGTGGTTTTTTTTGGTACCTGTGATTTGGTGGTCTGTGAGTCGCGTTTTTATGACGTAAGACGCAAGGGGCGGGGCTGTTACGTTTGAACCGAACGCGCGACACGGAAGATGTTTCTGTGGGCTGAAACAAAACAGAAAAAAATGTCAAATCAGTTTGAATAAAGTCATTTTTTTGTTGAACATTAGGATCTATAAACGCGTGTTTTGGGTAAGAGAAATCATTTTTATGTGAAACTATTGGTGGGATTGTCAAAATTATAACGTAATACGTGTTGATCTCGGTTGTATTCAGAGAACCAGTTAGTTGAGAGTGTGAGTGAGAGAGAGAGAGAGAGATTCTCTCTCTCTCACACACACACACACACACACACACACACACACACACACACACACACACCATGAATTTGGCAGCACTGAAGGAAAGGAGGGCTGAATTTGGTGTCCAGCCATCTACCAGTGCTGCTGGTAATAGGGCAGAGGTGGTGAAGGATAGCATGGCGCGAAAGAGGCACATGGCAGAGCAGCATAACCGTGCCCTTGAACGGCTTGTTCGGGCCAAAAGGTCTAAAAAATGATAAACTGGTCTGCTGAAGAAAGTTTCCAGTGGTCACACTTCAAAAATTATTTTTTTAAATTCAAATTTTACTTTTTACACTTTTCCTTCCTTAATGGTAGTGCAATGAGGTGTCAGATGCAAAACTGAAAATTGCAAAGCTAAAAACGAATAAATGTTGTCTTTTCCCTTTATTCTCCTTGATCGCGCGCTGTTTAAGGGGGCCGGGGGGTTACCGGTAGTTTGTCACCTTTTTCAACCCTCATGAGTTTGCAGGTATGTATATAAAATATACAGGTGCGTGCAAAAGTTTTGATTAGATGAAATGCCAAAAAGTGTCTCGGTAAGGTGTTGAGGCACCAGAACAGCTTGGCACAGATTCTGCAAGTCTCTGGAACTGAACTGGACGAATGAACACCTTCATCTAATCAGCCCATAATATCCCCTAGGTTAGAGATCTCGCCAGTGTAAAGCCATCAGATATGATTTAAATCATTTTCTCCTCACAGTTCAGTTAACACTTGTCCTGTATGTGTGGGCGGAGTCATCACTGAAGAAACCACACCCTTCAGAATAGAAATGCTTCACTGTAGGTTAAATGTGATCAGGCTGAAGAGCTTTACATTGATGCGGTGATGCTTCGCTAAGAGGGACGTGTCAGTTTATTTACAAAAATAAAAAATAAATTCAAGAATCAAATTAAATGTTGGTTTGTCTCCCAATAATACAATTCAAAAGAAGGCAAATACAAAATATTTTTTGTATTATAACTTATGTTAGGACTGTTAATGTATTAAGGGGTGTTCACACGGCAACTTTTACTCCGGTGTAGCACCGGGGCTGCCCCGGTAGAGCGTTCACATGGTACAAAGTTATCCCGGTGTAGCCCCTGAAAGCTCCTTAAACCGGTGCAAATCTAACCCTGCTCGGGAGGTGGTTTAAGAAATTTACTCCGGAGTAAATGCCAGTTTACGGGGCATCACTGATATAAAACGGGACGTCTGAACGCTACAGGGGTAGACTCGCTACGCGTGAGGAGAGTTGATTACATACGGGCATTGCATAATTTGCATCCTGGTATTTTGCGCTTCCAAAATGGCGAATATCAACAACAACAAAACTGCGCGTCTTCCAGTGTTGCCAGATTGGGCGGTTTTAAGTGCATTTTGGCAGATTTGAACATATTTTGGGCTGGAAAACGTCAGCAGTATCTGGCAACACTGGTGTCTTCATCCACGTTGTTTTCCCGGCGCTTGGTGATGCCATGACAACCGGGAAAAGGAAGTACATTTTCACGCATGCGCACGTTTCATTTCCGCATTATTACTATCGTATAGCACGGTCGCAAAAACTGCCGTGTGAACACAAGTGGGGCTGCACGGGTGCTAACACGCTTCTCTCTAGTAAGCAGGTTTGTGACGTGTGAACGCTCCACAAAATTTACACCGGTGTAAAATATATCGCAAGAAAATACATCGGTGCAGCATTGATGCAAATATGTGCTGTGTGAACACCTCTCTAGTCATGTTGTCTGTTGTTGCCCAAATGAGGATGGGTTCCCTTTTGAGTCTGGTTCCTCTCGAGGTTTTTTCCTCGTGTCGTCTGAGGGAGTTTTTCCTTGCCACCGTCACCACAGGCTTGCTCACTGGGGATAGATTAGGGATAAAATTAGCTCATCTTTTAAGTCGTTTAAATTCTGTAAAGCTGCTTTGCGACAATGTTTATTGTTAAAAGCGCTATACAAATAAACTTGACTTGACAAAATCAGAATTTTATCGACCAAGAATGTTTCTGTGCAACTTGGTTATTTGGCCCTCACTGTGCTTGTGTAGATATTCCAAGATAATGCAAACACGACAGAAAAAATATTGATATAATAATAAAAAAAAGAAGTTTCAAGAGGTTAGAGGTGGTTATAAAGGCTAATCACGTACCTATTTTCTAATCATTTATTAGATATCCAACGTTTCCCCTCAGTTTACTGGATTTTTTTGTGTGTGTGTGGCTGGATGGGTGAGGACGGTCACCTGAAGGACCCCTCCCTGTGGCTCCTGTCACAGAGCATTTGGACCTGAACAAACAGTTAAATGAGCCATATTTAAGTCTTCAGATTCATTTTGACCAGTAATTAGAACAGTTTTTACAATAGAAGTGCACTCGTGTGTGGGTGGGAGGGGGGATATGCCCCGTAGGGTGCCAATCATAACAATGGGGAAAATTCATTTTTGCATTTTTTAAAGTCTCACCCTCTAATTATTTTTCCTTTAATAGCAAGAAAATGAAAAATAAATTTGGAATAAGATGCAACAATATTTAGAGGTGGCACAAAGCCTCTGAAAATCCTACTGTTGTATAATTTTCGGACATTTATGTTCTCGTTTTTAATAAAGCTATTCAACAGTACTCACGACATTTGTGGTATCTGAGCGAAAAACTAGTAGGAGTCGCCTTTTTTGATGCCCGAATTCCTGTGGGTGAGAAAAGAAAGATGGTGGAAGCCCTGTCTGGACCTGAAGGAGGAGAAACTGACAAGCCACGAAAAGATGTAGATTTAGAAAATATCAAGACCTTGAGCATCTCAAGCTTCATTACAAAGCACACCCACACTTTGTTCACAAGCCTTCGCATTCCAACAGGCTTCTTAGGAAAAGCCCCGGAGGAATGGCCAGAAGATGAAGATTACCAGGAAGGAAAGAGACTAATTGGTGGACTGAAAGTTGTCAACGATTCAGCTGAAAGAGGTGTAGCTCTTGTTCAGCAGTTCAGTGATGGCATCACCATCCGTGAGGATCAAAAACAGTATCTTTTACAAGTTGTGTCGAATACCATCGAAAACAGCATCCAGCAGTGAAGAAGAGTACTCTTTAAAAAAGATGTTTGGTCCTTTTATCGCTTCTATGTATTTAAGTGTTCAATAGTGTTTAATAAAGTTTTCATCTCTGAAAATTAGTAGCTTCATATTATTTCCTTACATGCTATCCAAGTTTTTTTTTTTATGAAACAAGTCATTAGCCAAAATCACACAATAATTCCAAATTTCAGGGAGTTTGTGCCACCTCTAAACATCAATACATTTAGCTAATATTTCACAGCATGATATATTTAGCCCAAAGGAAAAAAAACTGGGGGTGAGACTTGAGAAATAGATAACTTCATTTTTTTTTTTTTTTTTACTGGCACCTTAATGCCCCGTAATATAATGGTAGGGGAAACACTGTCTCCCCCCCCCTCCCCAGTTTACTATCAAACGTCTCTCTAAAAACCTGTAACACACTTAAAAAAAAAAAAACACCTTCTTAGTGTTACAGGTTTTTATGGCCCTTTTCCACTACCCTTTTTCAGCTCACTTCAGCCCGACACGGCTCGCGTTTCGACTACCTCAGAGCAGCACGACTCAGCTCACTTTAGCCCTACTCAGCTCCCAAAACTCGCATGGTTTTGGAGTGGGGCTGAAGCGAGCCAAACCGAGCCGAGTGGGGCTAGGGGCGTGAGGAGACACTCCCCTGTGCACTGATTGGTGAGGAGGAGTGTCCTCACATGCCCCGCGAGCACGCTGGGATCTGTAAACACCGTAAACCCGGAAGAAGAAGAATTACGAATTATGAGAATTTCTGAAGCCTTATGCGCCTCGCCTCATCTATACGCTCTTGCCAGTATCTGTTGGCGTTGTCGGTGACAACAAGCCACAGCACCAAGACCAGCAACACTAACGACTCCATGTCCTCCATGTTTATTGTTTACTATCTGGGTCGTGAGACTACTGCTTAAAAGGTCACTGATGTCACTGTTTGCGCCGCCTAACGACATCACGTGACGTCCACCCACTTTCGCTAACTCCACCCAATGTGTCCACCCACTTCCAGCCAGCACGGTTCAGCGCGGTTGTAGTCGAAATGCAACTCCAACAGCCCCGCTCAGCCCGACTCAGCACGGCACGGCTCAGCCCAACTCAGCCGCGTTGGTAGTGGAAAAGCGGCAATGGAGACATTTAATAGTAAACTTAAAAAAAAAAAGTTTACCATTAAACGTCTCTAAAAACCTGTAACACACCAAGTAGCTTTTTTTTAATTAATTTATTTTTATTGTTTTTAAAAATATTATAAAAGTTCCTGTTTTTCACCTTTTTATCCCAAGGGTGTGAAAACTTTTGCACTTGACTGTATAGTCTGCTTTGGGAATGTTTTATCTGTTGGAAAATGGTTGAATTCATGATTTCGTTTCTTAACTCTCTGTTCCTCTTTGGGCTCGTGTTTCCAGGCCGCACAGGAAGAGCGGGTCATAAAGGGAAAGCCGTTACGTTTTTCACAGAGGCTGACAAACCGCTCCTACGCAAGTATGAGACGAGCTGATTCATTTCACTTCTTGAGAAAATGTTGAACAAAGCGTGGCTGTTTTGCTTCTAAATAATTCGTGTGTTTTTATGTCTTTTTCCCCACCAGCATTTCCACAGTAATAAAACAAGCTGGATGTCCTGTGCCTGATTACATGATTGGATTCAAGAAACTAAAAAGGTAGACTTCTGTTTCTTGAAGTGTTGTTCCCCCCCCAAAAAAAAAAAGTTCAGGTCCAGTGAGTGCAGTTTGATAAGGAAATGAGCTGTAGGTTTTATTGAGCATCTTACAGAACCAGTCACAGTTCTTCTGGACACTTTGTCACACTCGCTTCTTCATTTTGCACCAAAACCCAGTAGCCTTCATTATGCTTTCTAATTATGTATGGGAAAAAAAAGGAAATAGGGTGCCTAAAGCCTCGGTCACAACCGGCCGTACGTGCTCCTACAGCCGGTCTACGTGCAAGAAACGCACGGAGGGCGCGCGTGTGACGTGCTGATTTTCGAGCCGTAGACTGGCCGCAGACCGGCCGCAAAGGTTCTTTGTCATGTCAGACAAACTCTACGGGCGTTTACGTTTTTTTTCAGGTTGCAAGACAAACTTACGGCCAATGTGCGTCTTTCTCCACGAACAAAAAAAAGCAGCGATTTGGGAAACGCCAAAAATCGCACAGCCAAAAAAGTCATACGTCCGGTTGTGACCTAGGCTTAAGACTTGTGCACAGTACTGTATGTTCAGTGATTTCTATAGGATCGTATAGTAAAAGTATCATACAGCGTATTGTAGTGTGATGTGATGTTTAAAGACGTTTTCCATCTCCACAGCAAAGTGAAGCGGCAACTGGAGAAGAAACCACCAAGCAGGTCAACAATTCGCACGACGCCTCAATTTTTCATGAAAAAGAAATCCAACAAAGTGAAAAGGTAGTATTGTAATAAAGCACCTTGAAGTATTCATACCCCTTAAGATTTTTCTTGATCTTCACGCAGGCCCATTCCTAGTAATATCCTGAGTACTGCTACCAATGGATGCCTTTAAAACTAGACTGGAATGTTTAAATAAATAAATAATCCTCTTTGTGTGACCATAATTGCATAAGGACTAATTTTCCAGGACTTCAGAGAGAAAACGGAACTTTGAAATAAGATGGAAATTACTTAATATTTAGGTTGTGTTATTTTTAGCTCATCTGGCTGCAGGCCAGGCCGGATGAGTTGATGCGTTGTCCGTCCGCAATTTTACAAAAATTGCTACTCCTTCTACAGGATTGATCGGATTTCGATCAAACTCACATACAATATTCTCCAGGTGGGTGTGGATAAAATTTGTCAACATGGTGGTGCCTGAATTTTATGGGCGTCTGAAATTTTTGGGTGACTAATCACATTAAACACTACTCTTTGTAAACTGTTGGGACGTTTTCACTGAATCTCACCCAGAAGACTCTAAAGACCTAGTCCAACAAGATTTGTTCACCAGGTGGCGCCACCTGCCATGGATGAGGCTACAGAGGAGTCATTTCACAAAAATCGCTCCTCCTCCTACAGGAGTGATCAGATTTTGAGTAAACTCGTATGGAATGTTCTCCAGGTTGGTGTGGATAAAAGTTATCAAGATGGTGGTGCCACCGGTCATATTTAACATTTTATGGGCGTCTGACAGTTTTGGGTGACTCATCACTCACACCAAACACTACTGTTCTGTTCGTAAACTGCTAGGACGTTTTCACTGAAACTCATCCAGAAGACTCTAAAGACATATTCCAACAAGAATTGTTCACCAGGTGGTGCCACCTACCATGGATGAGGCTACAGAGGGGTCATGTGCGATTTCACAAAAACCTTCTCCCCCAGGACTGATCAGGTTTCAAACTCGCACATAACAGTGGCCGTATGAGCTACAGCCTCATTGAGGGTTTTTTTTTTAAATGAGGGGTTGCACTTGCGTATATTTAACACTATGGGGCACAGTGCCAGGCATTAAGCAAGTGTTTATGGTTGATTTAACACTCAGGCCTGTAAGATCAAATATCTCTTTTTGGAAATGTGAAGGGGGCATATCCTGAGGGGATGTAGTGAGCATGATGTGGGAAATTACCTCTTTTAAAAAGGAAAAAAAAAAAGAATCGGGATGTAATTGGTTGAAAATTGTAGCGTGTTGTGCACGTATGTAGCCTGATGTTCTTGATTTTACTCAGAAAAAGTTTCCAGGTATTAAGGGATGCCTCAACATTCTGACAGACTTGTGGGTTTATGGTCTTTTCCTGGCTGTTTTCATAGCTTTCCTAAAGAGATTTGAATGAGCTACTTATAAATATCTTTTGAAAATTATTTTGACTTTCTTCCATTTGCAGTCTGTTTTCTCTACTCTGATTACGATTACTCAATGAGTACGCTGTAATTCAGACATGACTGGGGTTTGAACAGTTTGTCTGATTTTAAAGGAGGCAATGAGTCAAGGATGTTGGAACAGGATGAATAAAAAAGTGACTGAGCTTGACTCGCCTGCTTTGATGCTGCTGTAACAGACTGCCTGAGGTCTATTCAGATACACATCTGAGAAATGTGTAAACACTGAGGGCTGATAAGAAATTTCAAGTTGGTTAAAGCAGATACGCAGAGCCATGGCCTCACTTTTTGTTTATAAATGCCTTGAGACCTCAAGAATGGCACAGGAATAGTTTTAAGCGCTAACAATAAATCTAATATCGTAAATTTTAAAATTAAAATGATTCATATAGGTAGTGGTCTGACTGAATGACCTTGACGTCCGTAACATCACAACAGGAAGTCTATCGGTCTCATCGCCATTTCCGTTATACTAAAACACAGAGCTGACTGCAACTCCGATCCTACATTTTGAGCTAATTTATCACCATGCCACGTAGATGTTGCTGGCCGGTGCAGCAACACGACAGAAGGTGAATTTACGTTGCATTCATGGCCCAAGAATGTTCAAACTGCAAAGATTTGGACGTGATTTGCGAGAAATTCGCGGACACCTTGAGCGCCTACGAAGTGGTCTCTCCTCTGCTCTGCACATTTTACTGAAGACTCGTACGAAACCTCTGATCTGTTGAGGAGCGTTGGCTATAAGCCCGTATTGAAAGAGCATGCAGTACCAACAATTAAAGAAAAATAAAACAAGAAAGGGAAAGTGTTTATTTTATTTTTTTAAAGTGAGTTCAGTTGCACCAGTTCTCCTGGAGCGTGAGCTGAGGGTTGTTGCTAAAACCCGGGACGGGTTGTATCGCTCGGGCAGTGACCTCCCCGCGGTTGTTGCTAAAACCAGTGACGTCCCGTTCCATTCCGGGTTTTAGTAATTGCCTGAGCCGAGCAGTAATGGCGGAATACACAGTATAGAGAGAATGAGTGGAGCAGCCATCTTAAACTGGATATCGTTTCTATCTTGTCCTTACGTGGAAGAAGTGACTGAACGGAGAACTGAACGAACAACTGAAAGTCAGATTGTTTCAAAGCAATCGGCCACAAGAAGTGAGAACACAGACGGGTAAGCTCCGACTCTCATTTGGATAAAAAAAAAAAAAAAAACACAACATGTTTACCTGCATTTAGATTAATACATGTAACTTGTATTGTGTGTTTAAGTTAGCGGTATGAGATTATTTAATTTGCTTCAGAATGTGATTTGTCTCAGTTCATCTGATTATTTAATGAGCCTTTTACGTTTTATCAGTGAAAATGCATGCATGTACATGTATGTTGCATAAGTTATAACACCCATCCTGTTTTAATGGGAGTCAACACACAATCAATGAAGTCAAATCAGTCTTAGTTGAGCAAGTCGGTAACGCTATTTCTTACTTTCACCATGACTTTGGTCTATAGCTGTCAAAGGCCTCGGCCTTAAAACTGGTTACCGCAGTGACGTCACGCACTCAGGGCTGGCTGGCTCAGCGGGGCGGCTCAAATTACAACTTTGCGGTCGATTTTAACTCTCCAAAAGAATGGAGATACTATTCACTTAGAAATTTATTTAAAAATAAAGATTCTGCGTATCTGCTTTAAAGTGCATATCACGGGTAAATTCAGGAGCAAGATCAATGGAATTCTCCTATTTTATATTAAACTTTGGTCAAATATCTAACATTTTGCACAATTTTTTTACCTTGCGCAATACCAGGAAAATTCAGTTGAAATCAAGCCATTTGAGGCGAATTGGTCCGCCTCTGAAAAAACTTGGCGTTTGGATTTCACGGCAAACATTGATTTTCGTGAAGGCACGTGCGGGACGCCTCCTTCTGAATCCTACATCAGCGCTGGTTTGTTTATGAGAAAACGAACGATTATTTACATCCCCGGTGTTGTCTCCGTCGTCTTCGCAACTTGAATCATCATCAAATCCAAAGAGATGAAGCCCCAGTTCTGACATCTCATTGACATCTTCATCCAAAGGTGGAGCAACATTGCGCCAGGTGACAATTCCATATTTCAGTGCAAAATCGCTAGCTGCTAAGCTTGGTCTACACAGGCTGTGCACTGAAACCATGCAAGCTCGCGCAGCCTGCTGGCGCTTCCGCAGGTGATGTCACGAATCTGGCTCCAGACTCCCTTGGGATTTTTCCAGATGCGTTTTGTTATTTTATTTTTTTCTGCTGTAGACAGATGGCCTTGTGCAAAATTACCCTTCTGGACGAGTGTGTAAAGCCGACCTGGGCATTTTATCCGGCCCTTTGGTTCATTCTGACCGGCCCGTGTAAGGTTAATTAGAAATTACAAAATAAACGTATTTTCTAATTTTACCCCATGCATGGACTGAATGTGCATTGCTTTTATTTTGAAGTTGTGTTCAACAAAAACGCAATGCGCGTGACATGAACATGACATGAAATCCCACGAAACCTAATCCCGCGATAACTACTTCCGTAATTTGTCCAGACCAACCACAAACTTGTATGTCATCCTTCAAACGGTCCAGCCAATCACATAGTGTGACGTCACCAGC
The DNA here is from genome assembly GCF_027579695.1 of Neoarius graeffei. Taxonomy (NCBI): domain Eukaryota; kingdom Metazoa; phylum Chordata; class Actinopteri; order Siluriformes; family Ariidae; genus Neoarius; species Neoarius graeffei. The sequence goes on from NC_083580.1 coordinate 76,177,588, forward strand.
AGGCGCCGGAGCCCGAGCCGATCTGTAGATCTGATACCTACACTGAATCGACGTTGTTGGGAGCAGATCACAAGAAGACTTTAGCCCCCAAAATGTCCGCAAAAAGAAGAAAGGTAGATGCCGAATGCAGGGCTTTCAACAAAACATGGACTGCTAAGTATTTATTTACTGAAGTCAGAGATAAAGCCGCGTGTTTAGTTTGCGGAGAGCAGATCGGGAGGTCGATAGATTAAGATCAGCAACATCGGTGTGGGAGTGGAGATTTTCAAAGCCAGATATTCACAGGATGTAACATCATGAAAAACAATCTAAGTTTCAAACCACATCTGAAGACTGCAGCTAGACCTCCACCCTTCCCTGTGAGACGGGGCTTTGAAAAATACTGTATGTGTATCCAGATGGTGAAGACATATTTAAATGTACATAGTCCTCAGCCTGTTGCCATGTTTCCACCAGAAGTAGTATGTCCAGGGTCTTTTGGATAATTAGGTCATTAATGAGTGACACTTTGCTGGTGATGGAGCAGGAGTTTAAAAGGCCAATCTTCGCAGGAAACACAGGTGACAATCCAGAGACAGCAGAACCTTGCAGTTTCCCAAGTGAGCGAAGAACACCGTGATTAACTCCGTGAGCGTTCTTGTTGACCTTGGCAATCCGATTGTGAGTCCATATGATGGGTATGGAAGACTCTGTAGCATAATGAGCAGTCGGAGAGCGGTGAATATACCGAGGGCGGCCGCGGAATCCAAGCGGTGCCGCGCACTAAGGCTTTTTAATTCCTCCGGCGAGTAGGTGTAAAACACGGGTAAAAGCCCGGGCCACAAAACCAAATACCCAGACCCACAGTCATGATCCAAAAACAGATGGACAGACGTAGTCCAATGTAAGGTGCAAAGCCACCTTAGCCTAACACCGCTCATAAACGTAGCCAAAACACCAGCGGTTCCACACCCAGAGTACAGTGCAGGGAAGCAGTTTGACTAACCAGCACATAAAACAGACAACAGCGTGGTGAAAGGTGGAAACTAGAGCCCTGCACTCCCGCGGGAGTCCCGCGGGACCCGCCGCAAAGCAGTGCGGCACGGGACAAATTTTGAAAGCTCATTGCAGGCGGGAGTGCACAATGCGGGCAGGAGCGGTGATAAGCTGCAGTCCCGCTAACTAAACGTGTTTAAAATAAAATTTCTCATCTCATTATCTCTAGCCGCTTTATCCTTCTACAGGGTTGCAGGCAAGCTGGAGCCTATCCCAGCTGACTACGGGCGAAAGGCGGGGTACACCCTGGACAAGTCGCCAGGTCATCACAGGGCTGACACATAGACACAGACAACCATTCACACTCACATTCACACCTACGCTCAATTTAGAGTCACCAGTTAACCTAACCTGCATGTCTTTGGACTGTGGGGGAAACCGGAGCACCCGGAGGAAACCCACGCGGACACGGGGAGAACATGCAAACTCCGCACAGAAAGGCCCTCGCCGGCCCCGGGGCTCGAACCCGGACCTTCTTGCTGTGAGGCGACAGCGCTAACCACTACACCACCATGCCGCCCCAAAATAAAATTTATAAATTATTAATTTATGTCTATCATATATAATTTGTGCTGGATATTTTATTTGGCATTAATAAAAACATTTTAAGATGCCTAAATTTGCAGAGTGTGTCAGATTGCCATTGATCACCCTAACGGGCAATCCTTTGATCACTCTAATGACTCGCCGTTCACACCCAGCCTCCAGTGACCCACACTAACGTGATGCCTCAATGACACCTTAGATGAGCTGGTCATCAGAATTCCGATTCTGATCCAGGAGAGGATAAATAACTCTCGTACGTTTCCGATTCCTTTCCTCTTCCGTGTTTGAGATCTCCGATCATGGCAGAAGAGCAGAGCTCCTCTACTGAAGCTCACAGTGCTTCAAAAGTAAGTGCTGCTTTAAAAAGAGGTACATTTACCGTTAAAAAGTCAAGAGTCCTGAAATCGGACATTTGGAAATCATTCTCACTCGTGTACGACGCGGAGGGAAATCAGCTGCCCTTTGCTTGCTGTGATAAGTGCCAAAAGGTTCTGACATACTAGGATATTCTAGTTAGAAATGCTTTACAAATGTAAACTGGGTTAGCCTAATGTTTTGTATGGCTGAACAATAAATATACCAAATTTCCACTTGGAATTACGTGCTCGCCTGTCTTTTTTATTATTTATTATTATTATTGTTATTATTATTATTAGAGACACTGACAAAGGCAACAGCCGAAACGTTTGTCTCCTGCTGCTAAAAACAACTGAAAAGAAATGTAACTAAAAGAATAAAGTTCAAGAGTGCGATTCATCTCTCCTTTCACACTAATTATTCATAGGAGACGCACCACGGGAGAGTGCATACTTAAATGATTAGCCTACTTAAATTATTATTATTATTATTATTATTATTAGGTCTACATGTTGCCATTTCAACATTCCGAATTCAGAAACAAGGTAAATAATAACGAACGTGAGCTGTAGATATTTATGTTCAAATCCACTCAAAGTAGGGGGCGGGGCACCATCACGCTGTGTCAAGACAAGAACTTTCCTGAGAAATAACGCGAACGTCTGCATCATGTGGGATTTGCAGGCGGGAGCGGGGCTGAAAATCATAATTCTTTGCGGGAGCGGGCAGGAGCGGGACTGCACAATGCGGGCGTGGGCGGGACTGAAAAATCCGACCCGTGCAGACCTCTACAGGGATGTGATTTTTCCGTGAATTCGCGGAATTCCGCTTTTTTCACCTCAAAACTTGGAAAAAAAAAAAAGGTTTCCGATTTTTCCCTCAAATCCACATTCGTATCCTATTCGTTCCGACTTTGTTTGAAAGATGGTAACCTCGGATTTACATCTTTATGCCTCGATCACGGAGGCTGCCATCTTTCAACTCTTTGTTTGAAGTGAGCGTGTTCATTGGTTGTTACAGAGCGATGGGCCAATCACGTACCTCGTTTCATCTCATTGACGTAATTACGTCATTTATGCAATTACGTCATTGAGATGAAACGAGGTACGTGATTGGCCCATCGCTCTGTAACAACCAATGAACGCGCTTGTTAGCTGTATGTAAGCTCGCTTCAAAGAAAGAGTTGAAAGATGGCAGCCTCCGTGATTGAGCGAAAAGATGCAAATCGAGTTAAAGAAATCGACAGAATAGTAAAAAACAAGTTCCGCTGGGAATGGTTGGAGAAAGAGGTTGCTACAGACGTTGGACGTAAGACTGTGAGACATTTGTTCAGCGATTTCGTTCTTTGGGGAGAGGGCAGAGGTCTCTGGCTGTCAAGTTTGGGGATACTGTGACCTCCCCTGCCCGAGCTACGAGCGTCCAAAGTCGGGATAGAAACGAAACCTAAGCGGAGCGCCGCGGCTCGCCTCAGGGCGAATTACGTCCCAAGGCTAGCGGGCCCTGCTCGCGCTGGTTCTTTGGGGGGTGAGAGTGAGTGAGTGAGTGTGTGAGAGTGTGAGAGAGTGAGTGACCGTGTGTGTCAGAGTTGCATGTTGACCATTAAATTGGCTTGAATTTGTTAATCATGACAAGTTTTTTCTTGTGTGTTTTGCTTGCCATTTTAGTACAATTTTTAAGTCAGAAAAACCCAGGAGCTTCGGGGGGCTTCCCCCCTTGTCCCCCCACCAGGGCGCTGCCCTGGACCAGCTGGGGGCCTGCGGCCCCTAGACCCATGCCTAAAATTTTCAGATAATTTCACCAGCCCCAAATCACATCCCTGCCTCTAGTGGAAACTCACTCACCACTGCTGAAGTCAAGCGGGTGGAAAGAAAGCGGGGGCTCGCAGGCGGGTTAGCAATAGGTGATTGCAAAAGCCGGTGTCAAAACCAAGCAAGAAAAGTCCGAAATTAACCAAAAAGAGAAAAAAATGGATAATACATTGCCAAAACATCAGAAGCACAGTTAAAGAAAACACCGGGGAGAAGAGGCAGCAAACTCGCGCACTACGTACTCTCAACCGGAAAACTTTAAACTTAGAAATGAAAGCGAGCCTTAAAAACATGCACTCAGCTTGATTCAGCACAAAAATTTAAGTTTGTTGTTTTGAGTTAAAATAGCTTACGGTGTTACGTTATCCATTGGAGAAAACTCACTTTATCTTGTCAAAACTAACATAAAACTATTCACACTTTTCAGGTTATGAAAACTTCACCGGTATTGTATCAGTTACCATTTTAAGTTAAGAGTTCTCATGTTTTTAAATTGTTTCTCCTCGGATTTATTTCTCATCTTGACTAATAATGGAAAGTTTGCAAGTTTCCCTAAATGTCACACTGAATCATGTCTGAATCACAATCACGTCTTGGTATTTCGTGGTACTTCCTCTGCATTACCCATCGCCGCCGCCTCCCCCTTTCCTTTCCCTTTTACGACTTATTACTGAGATGCGAGTTAAATGAACATTGGCAACCCAGACAAAACTCACAAGTACTCAAGACAATGGATTCGTTTAATTTTTGACTTGAGTTCAATATCCAGTGCTTGCCATGACATTTGGAGTTAAAGAGAATAAATATGTTCACACAATAGAGCTGTAGGACTTTTAGGACTGAAGTTTACTGCCTAATGATACAATCATGGAGCGCTATGTTAATACAGCCTCAGTTCTTCATGGCATGGGTTCCACAAGATGTTTGAAACATTCCTTTGATATTCTGGTCCATGTTGACGTGATTGCATCACGCAGTTCCTGCAGATCTTTCCGCTGTACTTTCATGCTGCGACTCTTTTGTTCTTCAAAGGTGTGCTGTTGGATTCAGATCTGGTGATTGAACGTCACCAAAGAACATTTGGATTCAAGCAATTTCTGACTGGTATTAACGTGCCCAAAGTATGCCAAGAAAACATTTCCCCACAACACTACATAACCTCCACCATGTTGCATCCATGGATTCATGCTGTTGGTGTTGAATTCTGACCCTCCCAACTGTGTGGCTCAGCAGAAATCAAGGTTCACCAGATAAGGCATTGTTTTTTATTTTTTTGC